>NC_056522.1:185984729-186007463 GCF_019175285.1 Sceloporus undulatus
GTAAAGCAGACACATAGACACATGTTCAGTAATGTGCATCTTCATGCTTACTTGTGGATACTCTGGTAAAAACTGCTAATCCTTTTTCTGCATTGTGCTGAGGGGATGGACTGGATGGCCCTTGTGGTCTCTTCCAACGCTATGATTCTGTGATTCTATAATCACCAGTTAGGATCAAATAAAACATTCCAAATTTTACAAACTACCCTTATCAACCTCTTCTTCAGTAGAAATGGCAAACATGGGGAGGAATATTTGGGGAGTACACATTACAAAACCCTATTGTGTAGTTTTAGAAATGTCAAACATGCAATTGCAGGGGAGGGAAACCACCCAAAAATATTTCTTTCATGTTTCAAGTAGTTTTCTGTACAGGATGAGATTATGGGGTGTGCAGCAACTGTGTTACAAATTTGTCTGATGCTTGAAGGGCCCTGAGTGGAACCCAATCCATGAAGGACTTGGCTTGGCCATTAAACTAAAGTGCTTCCTTTGCTTGGGCAGACCTCTTTGTTTTTAAGGACAGACTCTGTACTTAAGTGAGGAGGCATAAGAGATTGCAGTGCCTGAAAACAAGATTAGTGTCTTTGTTAGCTCTGATAAGCACTATCGCTAAGCTGCAACAGGAGGAAGCGACAGCTTCCCTTTGATGCTCTGCCACTACAGATCTTGCAGGTAGGACTTACTTCAAAAGGGAATTGCTGTTTTTCAATAGGGAATCACCATCTTCTCATGCTCTGCTCCCCAGGTTTGGCTGTGAAGTCCTCATTTAAGATGGTGAGCTTTCTTCTCCAACCAAATGATTTTCATTCTCCCAACCACCTCCTTTCCTTGCAGTGGTAAGCAAGAGTACAAGATGAGCCTAACACTCTTGGATTCCCATTCTTTCTTTCTTTTTTTTCCCCCTAGTGCCCCACGATGTGAATATTGATGTCAAAGACATCATTCATCTTTGCCTGCCCTGAAATCCAAGGCGTGGCTGGCCAATCACAGAAGAGGTGTGCAATCAGGTTGGAGTTTGCACTTAACTGTCTGCCAACAAAATTGATGGGAAAAGGGCAACCAAGCAGGTCAGAACTATGCACTGCTGCAGATTCCTACAGACAAAGGATAGTTCTGCCTCTTTACTGTGTTGGCTTTGATTTGGAGATGCTGCATTAATAAATTGTGTATTGAAACTCCTTCTGGATTTCCTTCCAATAAACCAAAAGTGAGGAAGCTCTATTGAGTGATGAGAATTTTGGAAAACTAGGTTAATATTTTGGCTTACCAAGAATTAAACTGATGCTCTGAGTGAGTAAATGTAGAGGGGCCAAGGGCCAATTCCCCCACTCCCCAACACATCCACCTACACCAGTGCACCCAATGTG
Source organism: Sceloporus undulatus (assembly GCF_019175285.1). Lineage (NCBI taxonomy): Eukaryota > Metazoa > Chordata > Lepidosauria > Squamata > Phrynosomatidae > Sceloporus > Sceloporus undulatus. The sequence goes on from NC_056522.1 coordinate 185,986,100, forward strand.
TCCAGAAGGGCCACTGGGCCACTTTTGATTTGAATGTCAGATTATTTCATGCTTGTTTTGTTTTGGGGATTTTCAGGCAAGGAGCTTAGGGTGAAAAATCCCCTGAAAAAAAATAATATTGGGAGCATGAGTCTTTGGGGGCTCCTGGGAGATTCAAGGGCCACAATCTGGGGTCCCAAGAGCTGCCTGCAGACCATGTGCTGCACTTCGCCCATATATTCTAGATGAATAATCCCTAGCATTGAATCAACAGATATTGCTGGACTACAGCTCCCAGAATCTCCAACCATTGGTCACCCTTAGTAGAGCCAATGGGAGATGCAGTCTAACAAGATATGGGGACGGAAGACTGAGAACTACTGTTCTAAAACTTATGTTATGTGCTAGGTGAAGGACTTTTTAAAATTTCACCTAGATTTTATATTTTAAAAGTCCTTTTTTAGTTCTTTAAGTGACTGGAACATGGCTATTGATATCATTCAGGTGACATTTTTTATTTATATTCTTTTTGTATTTTTTTTTAATTTTACCATTTTAATTTCCCCCATGTTTTATGCATTATTTTGTTTAATGCTTAAAAGGTGGGTTTGCAGGAGCGGGAGAGAAATGTTGTAGTTTAGCTTGTGCAGAACTTTACAGTAGAACAGAGAACTTGTTGCAAATGGGCAATATAAAAATACTGTCTGTGATAATAATAATTCCCATTTTGGTTTTCAGTTTCTTTGCTGTTAAGATTATCTCTTCTTCCACATACTGTAGCATGATGCACAATGAGTCCAATGGGACTCTTTGTGCTTCTTGATTTACAGTACGCCCTCGTCATACATGGGTACATTATACACTGCTTTCAGCATAAGCAGCACCAGAAGAAGAAGCACCGCACGCCGGAAGAAACAATGGTGCATGCGCCCATAGCACATGCAGGCCACCACACCATCACACCACCGTGAGCACGAGCCTCATTACTTGTAATGGGGCTCGAGCATACACACTATTTCTTTTATGCGGGGGGGGGGGGGGGGGTCCGGAATGGATTCCCCACATAAAAGAAGGGCGCACTGTATCATCTCTATCCAGAATCTTTCTGCTTTGGAAAAGAAAGTCTGTACTAATATTTATTATTTATTTGAAGCATTTATTTATCATCTCTCACCCCACCAGGGTCCCAAGGCAACATACAACAGGTAAGAACATTAAACATGCAAATAAAAACATTTAAAAGCACACTAAAACAACTTCTTAAAATACTTTAAATAAAATAATAAGTGTGTCTGTGCCATAATTTCAATACTATGAAAGTGTATAATAGAGAGACTGTAGGGATGTACACTTCAAATTATTTGTCCTTACAACAGATTAATTGTACCATGCAGTAGATGGAAGACTTTCCTAACCATCAGAAAAGAAGCTGCAGTAAGGATTGGCATATTTCTTTCTTAAAAACATTTTCAGGCTCACACGGTTCCAAAGTGTAGTAGGGAAAGCAACATGCTAGGCTCAACTTCTGTTACTTTCTTCAGCCCCCCCCCCCCCCTCCCTTCCGAAATTAAGATAGAAGTGGAAAGGCTGTGGGCTGTTGAAATATGAAAGGAAGAGAGTGAGCAGTGCAAGGGCCGAATGAGCACATTTAAACAAAACTAGCGAAAACTGAGCAGGAACGAAACAGGTAAGTTGAGGGGGAGAGAAAAGTTAGAGGAAAACAGAAAGCCTACTGGCATCAGGGAAAAGGATGGGTGGGAAAAAGAAAAGATATGTAATTTCATAGCATTGAAGTTACTGGAATCAGAGAAGGAACAGGAAGAGTTTCTGAGTGAGGAAGTGAGTAAAAGTGCATCCAAGTGGCTGGGAAGAAAAGAATAAGTGGTTAAACAGGGCAATATATTATACTCTGCTAGTATGTAATATATATGCAATTCCTATTTCATAGTAGGAGCACTTGTGTATTGAGAACAGGGGGATGGAGAAACTGGATTGGTTCTGGATTTAGGGCCTGAGCAGATGGAGGCAAAAAGCTGGTTTATCTCTGGTGTTTCCCAGTTTGCAGGGAGAACCCACTGACTGCACTCCAAGCTCCCACAATGGGTCGAATGTCCACAAGCAGTCCACACTGCCACTCTTTCTTCTGAAAGAATGGACCCAATAAAACAGTGCATTCACAGGTGGAAGCTGCACTGCGATATCATTATTTTTCTTTACCACCCCAAACATGTGCACACATGCACACAGACACAATGACAGTTACAACCAATTGCCTCTTTTCCCCCACCTACCTACCAGCCCATTTGATGCCCTGCACAACTGGCCATGTGACTGTCCACTTGATCGGTGTGCTCAGTGACACACTGGCATAGCACACTCATGGAGATGCCCCATACCCCCTCCTTTCCTCCTCTCCCTATGGGCCTTGATGGACTGGCCAGTTTGTTAATATTGTGATTAAATCCAGTGTATTGTTGGCAACACCCTGTCTTGGTCATCATTTAGCTTCATGGGGTGTGCAATGACTCAACGGTGCCACTAACCATTCATGAACATGTGTGATCAATTTGTGGGTGGGTGACAAAAAAAAATTACAGGCAGCTATGGTGCTAGCAGCTTGCCAGCCCCTTTCCCTGTCTCTGCACTGTTGTGCACTTCACATGCCATTGTATGTTTCAATGTTTCAAACTTTCAGGCTTGAACCAGAGCAAATGGGACTATTTTGCCTCAGTGTTTAGCCCCAGAGTGTGGCTTCTTCCTTGATTCCACCTCTGTTGGCCACATGCATTGTTTAAACAGGTTCAAAACAGGGCAAAACTGTTTTTTCTCATTCATGTGGACAGCCCCTTAGTGATATTTTGAAGAAATCCACTAAAATCACTATTAACTGAATTTAGAATGACTAACATAGGTGTTACTGGTTTTAAGGGGTACTCACTACATATAGATAAGTTTTGAATCAATCAGTTATTCTTGTCAGTAATGCTACAGGTTCAAGAAACAAGCAGCTAATGCAGTGGGGAGGAGAGAAGGAGAGAGAAAAAGACGGAGGGATTCATTTTAAATCAGAATTAAAATTATATACAAGTAGACAACAGACTGATGTCTCATCTCAGCTGGAAAGATCAATTTTTGGCATATGACCACCCATGTTACTTGACTTCACAATTTGCCTGCTTGCCTTCCCAATTCAAAATTAACTTTCATCTCTAGTATAATGTTACACTGAAAGACATCTTGACAGCTCTCCTCTCACGTTCCTTTTTAAAAGGCTGCCAAATCATAGATTCAGCAACTTCAAATCATAGTAGACTATTGACAGTTTACTAAGGGTTGTGGGATTTGTTTGTTCTTTCTTTTCTTTCTTCTTTTTTGTAATTCAATATTACTTTGACTTCTATCACTCCTGCTTGCTTTTTTTTAAAAGTAGTAATATTTTGCATTAGGAGTATGGATTTATTCCAAGAGCTGTTTGATTAAGATTATTTTTTTATTCCCCCCATATATTTCAAATATAAACCAAATATTATTTTTTCCTGGACTGAACAAAATACTTTGACATTAATTTTCTCCAAGTGCCATAATTATGATACTGCTGGCATGAGACAGACTTGGGAGTAGCACTGGAGATCTTTACAAATTATAGTAAGAAATGTCTCCTGATTCAACTCCAGCTAGAACCCCAAAAACATTTGCAGCATCTTTTGCATAACTAAACAGTATTTTAGTTATATATGTGAGTGAAAGCTTTAAATTTGACAAAAACTATGACTGGATTGTGGGTGGAAGGGATGACATTATGGCCACCGAGGGAGCATTTACACTGTAGAAATAATGCACCACTTTAACTGCCATGGTTCAATCCTACAGAAACCTGATATTTGTAGTTTTGTGAGGCAGCAGCACTGTGGCAGAAATGGCTAAAGATCTGATAAAACTACAAATCCCAGGATTCCATAGGATGGTACTGCAATCAAATTGCATTATTTCCACAGTGTAGCTGCACCCTAAGTCTTTCTCTGTGGTGTGTGCTTGTGATTTTATCACTATGTGCATTCAGAAAGAAAGAAAGAAAGAAAGAAAGCCAGACACCCATGGTCCCACAAGGTGAAACTGTATTTTCCTTTTAGCAGTGGTGTTCACTTGCCAGCTTATGACCCACTTCTTTTTTGAATGAAAACAAAACAGACCCTATTGGATAATGAGAAACAATTGATGAAATTTAGGATTAGTCTTTTTTAGACAAAACACAAATCCATTTTTGCCTTGGCCTTTCTAAACCATCATGTTTATGCAGCAAATGCACACTTATTTCTGTAAAGTTGGCAGGAGACCTAGACTGATTCCCTCAAGATATTGCTTTCCAGAAGCAATATCTGGCTGCTGAAATGATCTTATTTTTCTACCAACCAACACTATCAGTATTGCCCTAACTATTGTGTGGCACTGATGCAGCTGCAGGCTTGCCAAGTATTGAATGATACAGATAGACACATATGAGTTGTTACATTTTTTTGGAAGCAGTCTTTGGGTAGGTGCTCATTCAGCAGCACTGTGCTGGAGGCAAGGAGTGGCTTCATACTCTCCCATCCAGTTGAACAACTGATCTTTACCCAGCAGTGACTTGGGACTCCGCTGTCCTTTTGGGAACATCAATACTTTAGAAGTGGCTGCTTCTTTTGGATTTTTAGTGTTGTTTCTTTAACTCCCAGCTAACACTTTGCATTTTAATATCGGAATATCCTTCCTACAAAATACTCTCTGCATGTCAGTACTCTAATACCATCCCTTATAATGAGAACTCTGGGTCATTCAATGAAGTGGACCATTGAAATATCCAGGATAGGCCAAAATGTATCTTCATGTAGCTCATAGCCCACTTGTAGAATTTGCTAAGACAAGATGTATTGAAAACCATCAGCTTTGATGGCAAATTCATAGAGGATAAAGCTGTCATTGCCTATGAGTCATGCTGGCTACATTTTACTTCAAGAGTAAGAGGCAATAAACCTTTGAATGTCAGTTGCTTTGGAACATGACTGGCAGCATGTTGTAATGCTTAGGTCTGGCCTGTGGGCAGCCCATAGGCTTCAGTTGGTCGCTGAGGAATCAGAATGCTGGGTTACGCAGCCTTCAGCCTTATGTTGTCATATCTCTAGGAATTCCACAGAACCTCTCATATGAACATCTTTACCTTTAAAAACTAGAGGCTCAAATCAGATGTTTTTCTGAACACTCTTTTTGAGGTGTATGCTGCTCATTGGTTTGAATGGCAAAACCATCCACATACACAACATTCTTCTTAAACTTTCAGCTAGCCTGAGTTAGCACATCCAGTCATCATTATCTCCTCTACCCCACTGACTTTGCAACGGTAGACTCAGAAACAACTGAGAGCTTTACAGAGGGAAGATCCAGCTATCAAAATAACATACTGAGTACCATAGCAATAGAGAATCAGATAGTAGGAGTTTATCACATGTGGGAAAAATGGGGTGTGTGTGTTTAACTGCTGGTCATTATCCAGCAATATTCATGCACACACAGTGAAGATTTTCATATGCATCTTGATTAAAGATTATTTATCCTGGGAATAACCAGGGAATAACCAACAACAAATCATACACATGGAAATCCCATGAATGATTTGTTGCTGGTTATTCTCTGGTTATTCCCAGGGTAAGTCATCTTTAATTGGGATTGTGTGTGAAAATCATTACCACAATCACGCAAAAATTGCTGAATAATGCCCATTTAAACCCTCAATTTTCCCCATGCGAGAGTCCCCAGTGGGACTTCATTGTTTTTGGAAAACACAGTGTTACTGCTACATCCCTCAGCAAAATCCTTTTGTAGATTGTTCATGTGCCATGTTACAGGTGTACTCCCAAATTGTGAAAACAGAATGGTTACACTATTATCATATTCTTATTTTTATTTATTTTAAAAAAACTTTGGATGTTTATGTATCCTTTGCTGTCCTTGTAAAACAATTTCCAGAGCTTGAGAAATTTACATTTTTTTTTAACTACAGCTCCCAAAATCACAAAGTAGCTCTGCCAGTAGTAGAATTATGGAAGCACTGATCTCCAAAAATAATGTATCCAAACTCTGATTATCAATTGTGGCCAAACAGGAAAATGGGTCTCTGTATTTCTGGACTAGGTTGTGGGGCTAAGCCCTGAGTTTATCCAGATCAGATCTTCTTTTATAGTAGCCAAATGTCACTGCAGCCTGCAATGAATATCATCCTTTGACAGGAGTTGGACTTGGAGATGATGGGGAAGGGGATGAATTGTGTGTATGTATTTCACTCTTTCATTAAACCCTGATTTTTGACCATTAATATCTTCAGTCAGGAAAATCTTGAGATAAATGTCAAGCCAGGTAAGACAAAGCCTTATTCCTGAAAACTGAATTCCTCTGTGATGATGCAGCTTGTTAAGTGTTTGTAGATGGGTAACAACATCCTTCTGGAATCTAATTAATGTGTTTCACTACACAATCAAAAGAAAAGGGATCCAAGATTGGTGCTGATAACACCAAGGCTTGCTGAACTGAATCTTTGCTATGGTAACTGACTAGACTTTGGGACATTCCCCTCAGTTTTTACAAGCTGTTATGTAACTGTAAGTGCAAATTGAGCCTATGTAGTGTTGGGGTTTGAGCACTGGGCTACAGCTCTGGAGACCAGAGTCTGAATCTCTGCTCAGGCATGGAAATCCATGTCACACACTCATCCTCAAAGGGAGGCAAAAGCAATCCCCTCTGAACAAATCTTGCAAGAAAACCCCAAGATAAGTTTACTTTAGGGTTGTCGTTAGTCAGAAAGGCACATAGCAACATTCCTTGCTATCGAGGTAATTGTTATGGGAAAGCTGATGTACAGTGCAATCCTGTGTCACTTTTCTCAGATATAATGCCCAGTTTATTAGGTGGAGTGTATTTCCCTATTGAGAGCCATTGTGGTGTAGTGGTCTGAGTGTTGAACTGGGACTCTGGAGACCAGGATTCAAATCCCAGCTTGGCCATGGAAGCCCACTGAATGACCTTGGGAAAGTCACACTCTCTCATCCTCAGAGAATGGCAATGACAAACCCCCTCTGAAGTAACTTATCAAGAAAATACTGTGTTAGGTTCACTTTAGGGTTGCCGTAAGTCTGAAATGAATTGAAGGCACATAACAACAAACAACAATTAGAGATTAGAGTTTAAAGCAAGCAGCTCTCAGAGAAAGCTGGAGAACTCTCTGAGGCAGTAAATGGAACTAACATAGTTTAGGATTGCCATGGCTCAGGGCCTGGACTCAAGTCTTCCAGATAAGGGAGGGGATCCTCCAGGTAGGAATACTACTTTGAAAAGTGAGCATATCTATATTTTCTTCATTTGTTATAGTCTATTAAGTTTATTGCACAGGCCCTAAAACAGGTCCATCATGTTACAAAAAGGTGTGTGTGTGACAGGAACCGGATGGGGCGAAGAATGCATCTTACCACACAGGAGAACGCCATTGCCACCGCCGGATGTTCCCATCATGTTCCACATCCATCTCAGTGTAGGTGTTTTTTGAGAACTGTTCAAAAGCGTGTAATAAACTTTCAAGTTTTTGCTTGAATGGCATACTGACGTTGTGCTCCTATGGTTCATGCTTAATGTGTCATACTTAAGGATATCCCATGGATTGCCCCTTGTAACTTCAGCCTTAACATCACTAAGGCTCACTTCTGTAATATCAGAAGAAGTCATCCCTAATTCTCAGATTTTGGTCCTGAAATCTCAGGGCCTAGGATGGGCCTGACTTGGCATCCCAAATGGCAATAGCTCCCCATGCCAATAGTCTGCCTGCCACCCAAGACTCTCTTTCATGCAAAGCAGCCATAGCCTGCAGGAAGCTGTGTTCAGGAGTAGGCATGAGCTGCTTAACCCTCTTCACTTCTGCATTTTCTCACTCTCTTCAAATGTGACTTTCCCACGGTCATCCAGTATGTTAGTCTGTAGAATCAGTATATGGAGAGATCTTGTGAAACCTTTGAGATTAACGTGTTAGTCTGAAAGGTGCTAGAAGACCCCTCAGCATACCAGTTTTACTGTTTTCCTTCTCATGGAAGAAGATAATAATAATAATAATAAAATAATAATAAAATTAAAAAACCATGTTACATTAATTACAATATACAATTAAAATCCAGATACAGATATTTTTTCTCTGACTGGAAAACTGGGAGTGGAGGAGGCAAAAGCTTTGGACAGGACAAAATCTGGAGAGGAAAAGATTAAGTACTTCCCCTTTCCCTTGGCTGCACCCTTTTGCAATGACTTTCCAGGCACATAGATTAGGGCAGGTTCCCAGATCTCCAGGCCTGACCCTAATTCTTAGGACCTGGTCCTGCTTCTATGGTCCTCAGGATGAGAGGAAGGAGTGTGTGTGTGTGAGAGAGAGAGATCCTCATTTATTAGACTGATTTTTTGTTTGAATGGTATACTCTGTGAAACTGATTGTTGCTTAAGGCATGTTGTTAAGTGACAAGGACCTGCTCCCATGACATCACAAAGGATCTTTCCTTGGTCTCAGGCTTTGGCTCTGCAATCTCGGGACTTGGGAGCATCCTCACCTGACAAAAGTAGTTGTAACAGCTGTCCTTAAAAAGTAGTTCTATCTGGAGCAGGGAAACTGAGTTTCTCCTTGTCACCTCTAGGTTGCTGGCCAATAAGCGTCACTGTTCCTTAAACTTAAAGAAAACAGTACCAACTTCCAGAGATGGTTGGTTGGATACATAGCTCAATGGTTATTTTGGTCCTTTAGATGGCTGCTCAGACATTGCCATATTCACTTACCTACCAACATTTAGCACGAGTTCCTTGTCTCTTTTCTAAGAAATGCTAAGAGACTGACATGACTCATTTCATATTCTGTTACCCACTTAAAGGTAGGTTTGTATTTACCTTCAGGTAAGCATAGTCATTCTACTTAAAGAGACAGTGGGATTAGTACAAGCTGGAGCATGTGAAACACATGTCGGTCCCATTTAATTTCAAAAGAATGTAAGCACTATGAAGGGTTATTTCACTGAAAAATAACAACAAACTTGCCTTTTGGCTTAGGAATGGGCCTCAAGGCAGCTTGCTGTGATTTCAGCGTTTTGGTTCTTTAAAGGTAACAGAGTATAAAATACAAATTAAAAACTGAAATAATGAAAACAAATTTAGAAACTAGCAATTAAAATATCTTTAAAAAGAAAAGTGGCTAACACAGAATACCCTAGTAGCAATTATTAAATTAACTATGAAAGTGTTCAGGCCGCCCACAGGCCTTTTTCAAGCTTCAGTCTGCAGTCTTATGGCATTGGGGTGTTCAGCAATGCTCTCTGCTAGTTTTTCTTTCAGTAGCATGTTAACAAAAGCATGTTGCATAAATATCTGAAATCCCATTTAGTTAGTAAGGAGCTCTACAGGCTGCCCCTAAGGGGCGGCCTTCAGCTTCCCCTTTTTTTGCCAGATCAGACTTGTGGCAACCTCACACTGTGGCCACAATCTGGCCTTTCGAGGGCGTGAAAAGGAGCCACAAAAAGCGGCTCTTTTTTGCATCCTCAAAAGGCCACCATAGCTGCATTGCTGCAGCTATGCGACTCTCCTTCTGTGCTGCGTTTTATGGATGCAACGCCGGAGGAGCACCATGATGCTGTGTGGAGCAGCATGCAGAGTCATGGTGCCCTGGGGCATGTATCATCTGGACGTGAAGCCCTGACTCTACCCCCAGGCCAGCATTAATGGCTGGTATGAAGAGGGCCTTAGTTAATTTGTTTGCCACAGTGAAACCCACAGCACTCACAGGGTGTCACGGGGTGCCTTGAGAACAGGAGCCAGAGAGGCACAAAACCACATGTACACTTATAGGATAGGGGATACATGGCTCAGAAGTACTACATGTGAAAAGGACCTTGGAATCATTGTTGATCTCAAGTTGAATATAACTCAGTGACTCATAAGGTCACTTCCAACTCTATGATTCTATCTCTAAACTGACCACAGATTTAAAGGAACATTACTTACAAACATGAATTGTAATGCATAAAGAGAAACTGCACAAGCAAGAAGTCAGATCTTGGTAATGTTTCCCTGTCTTTATTTCTGGTAAAGAAAGAAGTAGATATCAGCTGCAAGAGCCACCTAGTTCATGTGTTTTGGAGAGGCCACCCTGGTGCCAGAGGGATGCTCTGAAACACTATTTTCCACCTGGAAATTTGTTTTGGTTTTTTTTTCTATTCTTAAAACTATGATTCTATATGTTGTTACATATGTATATAAATCATCATGATCTTAGGAAAGGTGACATATAAATACTTTAAAATACACAGATTTCTACTCTTTATATGCCCCCATAGCAGTAATTCATGGCTGTTAGATCTCTTTCATCTCAAGGAGCCATAAATATGGGCAGATAAGCAGGTTTCAAACTACTTTGGAGGCATCTGCAATAATAAAGTACTTGAAGTTCGTTTTACTGTTCAAATGTACATACTTTGCCAGATGCTTTGATGCTGTTCACTTCAGTCATTTAAAAACATTGTATTTATTAAATAAAGGCACCCCTCTTCTTCCAGTCTCCTTTGTATAGTGTACATGCAAAGGGTTCTAAGATGGTCTTCCACTCAATCACTGTCTATACCCAAACACTGCTTAACTTTATCATGCTCCATTCCAACAAAGGAAACTATAGCTGAGAGGAAGAGAACTTGCTTTCAATCAATCCTTATTTTCTCCAAGTCAGACTAGGAAGGAATCCTACCTGCAGCCCTGGAAAGCCACTGCCAAGTCAGTCTTGACACTGATTTGGATGAGATGAACCAATGGTCTGGCTCTGTACAAGGAAAGTTCTTACAGTATGTGCTTCTCTTTTATGGCCATGGCCTTAGTAGTGCCAGGAGCACACAATTCTAGAGCAAATATCCCATGAATGTAGCAGAGCTGTCTTATTTTATTGTGAAGTAAAATGCAACAACGACAACCCCTAAAGACAAATATGTCGAGAGTCTTATGTCATACTGAAGATGGTACAAGCATCTTTGCTGCTGCTCTAGAGACTAGGACACGGAGCAATTGAGTCAAATTACAGGAAAAGGCATTCCACCTAAACTTTAGAAAGAACTTATTGATAGGAATAGCTGTTCTGCAGTGGAACACACTGCCTTGGAGCATGGTGGAGTGTCCTTCTTTTGAGGTTTTTAAAGACAGGCTGGATGATTATTTGTCAGGAATGCTTTGAATGTGTATTCCTGCATATCAGGGGGCTGGATTGGATGGCTCTTGGAGTCTCTTCTAACTGTATGATTCTATCATTCTAGCTACTATATAGCCTCGGAGTATACTGAGTTGCCTAGCATCAACTGATAGGGCATTGCTATAACAAGGCTATTTCCCCTGTCTTCATATGACACTATTGAAATGAAGGTGTTCATAGATCAGTGAAGTTATTATTTATTTAATTTAATATTTCAGTTGTCTCCAGTTTTATCAGACCTAGGATGCACTGTACCATGGGATCCATGCCATTTTTAAAAATCCTCTGTGTCCATCTTTCTTCTGTTTGCTGATGACAGAATGCAAAAGTGAACAGCAGAGTTGCCTAAAGGATTAATATTTGTGCAGAAGAGGGAATTCTGGTGCCAGGAGAAAGCTCTCCTCAGTTGTGTCTTCTGTAGCCATGAAGCCTTTTAGCTCAGCCCTCTTATACACTGCTCTTGTGTAATGCACAACTGAAATAATTCCCCTAGTTCCCTTTGAGCCAGCTCATAGACTTTAAAATCCTTGTGGACCTATATTCTTCTGCTTTGCAAGGTACACACACACACTGATACTGAAACGGGCAACTGGAAGAGTGGCAGGGATCATTGCACCACCCTCTAGGCTGCACCAATGGTCTTCATATCATTGGCAATGACACCATGTCATTTCCTATTCTGGGGTCCAACCCAAGAACAGCTAATTTGTTTTCCCCCTAGGCTTGGGTGTAGTGGAGGGACAAAAAACCCCAACTGCCATATTTTTGTGCAGTTTTGAATCACTTGGGGACATTTTCCACAGGTCAAAGTTGGAGGGATAAAAAGGAGGTCTTAGAGCTGTACATAGTCTACAACATTTCCCTGACTCTTAGCCTAAATGAACACAATTATATATAACTGCCAGAGTTCCTATCTCTGCATAGCTGTTATAATCTGTAGTCCTTTTATCCTCTAGCTGTTTTTATATTGTTTTAAAAATAATTTTTTAAAGCCCTAAACAAGCAGGTCAGCAAATTAACAAGAAAATAGAAAATGATGGTGATGTGACTGAAAGCTAAGAATTTTAGGCTATTATATGGATCACCAGTTGAAGACCAAGAGTTCATTGCTATTTGTTGTTAAGAAACAATTTACCTTAGTCTTTTGCATTTTAGTAGGACACCCAGCTGCTTGAGGCTATTAATATTCTTGAACTGTGCTGGCTGTGTGCCGTAATATATATATATATATATATATATATATATATATATATATTCTTGAATAGATCCCATTTTTAGTTGGTTCTCTGCAGATTCTTAAGAGCAGTGGGTAACCTGCATACAGAAGAACACACTGAAATGCAGGTAATAAGTCGCTTTCCACATAGGTCCCCTATGACATGGGGACTTTGGGCACTGAGCAGCTACAGGATTGTGTTTTCAGTTCTATAGCCTCTAATTCAGTTGTGACAAACATCCAGATGTGGATCTTGTACTTTCTCATCACAATGCACAACAACAGAGAATTAGTGTGATATTGTTATTTAATACTCAAAGTGGAAATGTACTTTGGCTTTCCCATTTCTGATGGCAAACTCTGGGTGATGCAAAGTAATGCTCTAGCTCACTTGGTCAGATTTTGAATGAGACAGTGACTCAAGACCACCAGGGTTCAAATCCCTGTTCGGCCATGTAAGCCCACTGGATGACCTTTAGCAAGTCACTCTTTCTCAACCTCAGAGGATGGCAATGGCAACCCCCCCTTAAGAAACTTGCCAAGAATATTTCATGATCAGTTCACCTTAGGGTTGCCATAAATTGGAAATGACTTGAAGGCATACAACAACAACATTGCCAATGCAAATGATTGATAGCTTGCCAAATGTCAATGGGCAAGATTGCTTGTGTCTCTGCATTTCACTCATGAAAAGGGGAAATACACCATGTGCATTTTCTTCAGAATGGTCTTGGGGATTGATTATGAGGAAGTTGACTTTTGCTACTTAGAAGAAGTTTCACACCAGTGGGTTGTTCCTGCAGACATCTACAGGAGAAGTAATGCACCCACGGGGTATATTCCTTGTCTTTGATAAAGGGCACATTAACTTTTGGATTGTGCAAATTGCTTGCATAAGCTCCTTTACAATGCTCCCATGCATATCAGTTCAGATGTTCCATTTGCCTCTAAGCTGAGAACTCTCTCTGACAGTAGTTTCTGGATGTTAGATGTTTGTGTTAGAGCTAGGATGAAATGGGCAATCATCCAGGTAAAAACCTACCATCTGACAAGCCTATTCCAGTGTCACGGAGATCTTAAGGAAACCTAAAATTCAGAGGTGAATGACTGCCTTTGGGCAGTCACTGCAAGTGACAAGAATGGCAGAAGTTTTGGGTGGCCAGCAGAACCAGCTTCCAAGAGGCTCCATTCTCTGCCCCCCCCACACACACACACACACAATCACACTGTTTCTCTCACTCTTTTTCTTTCACATGCTCACTCTTGCAAGGGTTTGTTCACAATAATTCTCGGGCCCACTGACCCATTTCTCTGGGAGGAATTTCTTTCAGTCTCAAAATAATAATGCTACACAGAATTACTTTGTCTCCTTGTCTGTGGCACACACAAGCCTCTCACTCACACTCACAACCACAACTGCATTTTTCTTTTAATTTTTACACACATACACTCAGTTCATGGTCTCCCTCCCTCCCTCCCTCCCAGAAACTGATTCACACACATTCTCAAATTCTCACACAAACGCTAATTCTCTCTCTCTCTCTCTCACACACACACACACACACACACACACTGAAACTCTTTCTCTCACACAGTTGCACATATATTAGTTATATTATTATTATTTACTTTATTTTTCTCCCGTCTTTCTCCCAAGTTGGAACCCAAGGCGGCTTCTTTCTCTCACCCTCGAAGCCTCCCTTGTATGTGAATGACTTTGTCTCACACATTAATTCTCTCTCACACACACACTTAGTAATGTATTTTCTGATACTCTCACCCTCAGATGTGTTCATTCACAGTCTCACAAACAAATTTTCTCTCTCGCTCTCTCTCTCTCTCTCTCTCTCTCTCTCTAACACACATGCATATATGCACTTGTGTATACTTGCACATACACAAGAAAATGAATGTGACTGTGTGTGTGAGAAAGTAAATGAATATGTGTGTGAGTGAAAGAAAGAGTGAAAGTGCATGAATGAGTGTGTACATATCTGTAAGCACTGTATATGTGAGGTGGCTATGCAGTTACATTACACATGTACTAAGTACTGAATTTAAATAAAACTGTTCTAATTTCAATGATACTATTTCTTTATAAGTGTTAAAATATCAGTATATATAAATGTGTAAATGAAAATATACCTGCTAAACAAACAAAATGTTTTTATTCATGTACTACATCAAGGGGGAGGGGGGTAGCTGCAATGTTTGCATGGAGGTGTAAAGTGGTCACATGGCTAAAAAGTTTGAGAATCACTACTATATAACTTTCAAAAGGATGATAGAACCATCCTAATTAATTCAGTATCTCTAAAAAGACTAAGGGTGGAAACAGATAGCCATACAGGGCTGTCTTGATGCCACCCCTTTGACCGCTGGATTGGGACCACAGCAACTACACGCTGCAGCCCCAATCTGACTTTTTGCCAGCTCAAAAAGAGATGGCAAATTGCCCTTTTTGAGCTGGCAAAAAGTCAGCTTTTCCAATGCTGCAGTGGCTTTGCAGCACTCAGGCAGCATGCTGCATCCAAACACTATGCTGCCGGAGCACCATGAAGCCAGCCCATGTGTGGGTAGGGGGTGGCTTCTGGACTGCATTGGGACAGCACCGGAGCATGCATCATGCATACACCATGCCCCCACACCAACCACAAGGTGGCTTTTAGTGTTGATCTGTACCATCGCTCAGAAATTGAACCAAACCTCCTAAAAGCCAGAACTGAATGAGTTCAAAATAATTATTAAATCAGTCTACATGGAACATTTGTTAAAGTTGACAGATTTTTTTCATTGCTGTTTGTTTTGTACAATAGCACAGTCCATAACCAAAGTATTTTGCATCCATTTTACCATACAGTATTTTTACCATAAGAGCCAGTGTGGTGTAGTTCCTTGAGCACTGGACTCTGAAGACTGAGGTTCACTTCCCCACTTGGCTATGGAAACCCACTGGGTAAATCTTGGGTAAATCACAGACTCTCAGTCCCAGAAAACTTCATATGATGACCTTAGGGTTGCCATAAATTGGAAATGACTTGAAGGCACACAACAACAATTTTTACATTAGTCCTCTGAGGTTAGATCATTCTTTTCATTCCCATCCTCGGATGGGATATAATAGGATGGGATGGGATGAAGGGTGAAAGTAAACATCACTTGGATAAGGCTACCTGTCACACAGATAGTAAAATCAAGTTTCAAATGGATTCATAGTGGTTTCTGAGCTGCCATGTGATGTCTTCATTGCTCTCAGGAAAGGAGGTGGAGAATCTGTAGGACTGAAGCTTGAAAATGCTGATCCACACCTGCACTTTACTTCCTGGCTACCACAGCACTTACAAAGCAATTTCAGGTGAATGTGGAAGAATCCTACCTAGCTAATGTTTTTCTCAAGCCAGGCCTCTAGTTTGGTGGCAGCAAGCAGCATGAATACTGGGCAGGCAATACCTTAATAAAATTGTACTGAAACCTAATAACAGCTGCTTGTCAGAACAGGCACAGAAGAGAAATGGCTCATAATAGCTGCCACTTATATTATGAATGTTTCATAGTCCTTTGGCAAAGGCAGCTGCTTGGGTTCAGTACGTGTTTTGTGTTTTGCTTTGGCACCTAGTGTTGTGTGCTACAGGACAGTAGGCTGCTCAGAGCCTGTCTTAGTGTATGAGCCTTACAAGTGAGTTATATGTTAGGTCGCTTCTCTTAGAAACCATCAAATACCACTAAAACTGGAGTGCAGGGGTAATATTTGAAGGAATCTGTAAACTTTATCTAGTACACTCTCCTCTTTTGATTTTCTAGCATGTGCATCAGCATGATTACTGTGTCTTTATGCCTTTTTGTCCCACTCCCCCCAAAAAAATCTTGGTTGGGACTGCAGCAAGAAACAAAGGAACTTAGTGCACAGCAAAATAAAGTGACTTACCACTCCCGAATTCAAGCCAAAGTTGGGGTTACCCCTGGTTTTATCACATGGCTTTTGCCCCCAAAACTGCCATTCGGATACAGCCCGGCCCCAATACTGGTCCCTGAACTTGCTTTGGCAGCCATTTTTCAAAGTTGGCGCAGACTGAATTTGGCTTTATTTTGCTGTGCACTAAGCTCCAAAGAGATTATTATTATTATTATTATTATTATGGTTTATTTATATAGCGCTGTAGATTTACTCGGCGCTGTACATGCAATCAGTAAAATAGACTAAAAAAAACCCTGCCTTTGGCATACGTTCTACAAAATGAGAACAAACGTCATCATGAAAATTTGTCAGGAAAAATCAGGTAAAATGGTCAAAATTCAGGATGATACTGGGAAAATTGTGTGAGTTGGAGGAGAATAGTAGAAGAATGCAAGTATAATTTGTAATATAAACACATTCCATAATATAATTTGATTTTGAAAATGTTTACTGCCCAGAAAGTGCAAGCCTTTATTGGAATTGCATGAAGAAATGTCAATTCCCAAAACTACAATCTAATTATGCTAAAACAGAATAAAATGATTATTTATTGACTGATTCATTTATTCCATTTATACCCCACCTTTCTTCTGTCAAAAGACCCAAGGTGGCTTATAAATTTAAAATAAATGTTTGGCTAAAATGTACTATTACCAAACACTTTTTTTTAAACTCAAAGATCCATTCTATTTTAAAACATTTTTAAAAATAGAATAGATGTTGGGGTTTTTAAAAAACTTTTTTAAATAATAGTACATTTTAGCCAAACTTTTATTTTAAATTTTATAAACCACTTTGGATTATAGTAGGTTTTCTCAGGTTTTTAATTATGTTTAAAATATATTTTAAATAGCTTCTTCACCTTATTTTAAAACTTTTTAAACATAATTAAAAACCTGAGAAACCTACTCCTCACGGGCTCTCTGCATATGAATGCATTCTGAAATAAGCATGATGTCTCTGTCCCCATTAATGAGTAGGATTAAATGTTCAGCCTTGAACCTATTGGTCTGTATCTACCCACAGATCCTCATAGTCAAACTCCAGGCTCCCCTGAGCTTGCCTAGTAGCAGACAATACTACGGTCTGGGTAAACAGGTCAACAAGGAATTCCCATCAAATATTTCAAAGCAATTGGATTCTGGAAAAGTATCTGAATTGTATAACTATTTGGCATTTGGTAGGGATGCAGTAAGACACTGTTGATTGCAAGATCGACAGGTTGGCAGTTTAAGGCCCAGGTGCTGCATGATGGGGTGAGCTCTTGTCACTAGTCCCAGTTTCTGCAAACCTAGCAGTTTAAAAGCATGCAAACACAAGTAGATAAATAGGTAAAACTTCTCAATGGGAAGGTAAACAGTGTTCTGTGCAATCATGCTGGCCACATGATCACAGAGTAGTCCCTGACAACGCTGGCTCGTCATCTTAATAACAGAGATGAACACCACCCCCTATGGTTGGACACAACTTGTCAACGGGGAATACCTGTACCTTACCTTTACCTTGGTATTTGGTATTTATTTTTGTCAACTTAAGAAGTGATTATTATTCACCTATGCACAACACCATCTCTCTAGATCAAGGATTTGCAAAGTGTGGTTCAGGGGCTATATCCAGCCTGAAAATATGTTTGTATAGCCCTCAACACTCCAGAATTCCTGGACTGATCTTTTTCCAGTGAATAACAGAGGATGAAAGCCTCCAAGTGCAACAATTTACTTTTTAAGTTAATTCCAAGAGTTCCATGTGCTATTTTATAAACCCACCACACAAACCTACACACACACATTTTTGACAACCAGAAGAGGAGTTCTAGGCATTTGGGAATTTTATTTGTTTCATTGACTTTTTTTTATAGGCCATGCAGCCTCCAGGAGGTCCCAGGACATAAAAATCATCCCCAAAGCTGTTGCAGTTGCCCACCCACCCTTGATCTAGCTTGCCAGCTTTATGTTCAGTTTCGTATCTAATTTCTCACTGGATCTCTTCTAGGCATTTGGTCAACGGTTCTTTGCTGCATATGTCTCTGTCTGTCTCTTTGTTATAGCTACTGTTTTGTGAACCTTAGAGCACCACTATCTCTTGGCCGAAACTGAAAGGATGCCCAGAAGCCTGTATATGCATTTGCTGTGTCCAAACTACTGAAATATAGGTTAGACAGGGTCCAGACCACAAAATGAAAAATATTATATTGCTATGTTGTATATACCATTACATTTCTGGGCAAGCTGACTGACTGGCTTCTCATGAGTTTAAAAAATTGGAATCAGTTTCAGTGCCTAGCTGGACTAAGTAATCAGCCAATATTGCATCCAGCCAGCTGTAACATCCCGTTTTACTGTAGAGATTGAATCTCCTTTGTCCAAAAGTGTGAAATCCAAAATATTACAAAACCAAAATATTTTTCATGTGTGGCTGACATAGTGACACTTTTTTTCTTTCTGAAAAAACTTTGTTTTGGGCACACAATTATTTAAAATATTGTATAAATTTACTTTCAGGTTATGAATATGTGTTGTATATGAAACATAAATGAACTTTATGTTGAGACTTGGGTCCCGTTTCCAAGATCTCATGTGTATATTTGTAAATACAATATTCCAAAATATTAATAATAAAACGTGAAATCCAAAACACTTCTGGCCCCTAGCATGTCAGCTAAGAAATATTCAATTGGCAATACCATTATACTTTCAAGTACAGAGGAGTAAAATATAGAGATTGAATCTGAGAATAGGACCTATAATCTTTAATTAACCGACTCAAATTGAATCCAGAGAAAACGGAGGTACTAGTGATAGGTTCTCCTGGTCCAGGAATGGCGGTGGTTCCACCTGTCCTGAATGGGGTCACTCTCCCTGTGAAGGACTCCGTGCGCAGTCTGGGGGTGCTTCTTGATTCGTTGCTCCATCTGACTGCTCAGGTGAATGCGACGGTCAAGAGCACCTGTCATCAGCTTCGGCTTATTCGCCAGCTGCGCCCATACCTGGCCCAGAGGGACCTAGAAACTGTTGTACATGCTCTGGTAACTTCGAGACTGGATTTCTGCAACATACTCTACATGGGGCAACCCTTATACTAAACTCGGAAGCTGCAAATGGTGCAGAACATGGCAGCCCGGCTGGTCACTGGTGCTCCCAGGACCAGCCATATAATACCTATTTTGAAAGATCTCCATTGGCTGCCCATCCGCTTCCGAGCTCAATATAAGGTGTTGGTAATTACCTATAAAACCCTAAATGGCTTGGGCCCAGGATACCTAAAGGACCGCCTCTCCCCGTACATTCCGCCTCGCACCCTCAGAATGTCTGGGCAGGAATTACTGAAGGTGCCTGGGGCTAGGTTAGCCTCCACCACACGGAGAACATTTTCCACGGCTGCCCCAGCCCTTTGGAATACGCTGCCCATTGAGCTCCGCTCGTCCACCACCCTGGCCCAATTCAGGAAGGACTTGAAAACCTTCCTGTTCCATCAGGCATTCCCCGAATAAAATCCTGTGGGCCTCCCTCCTCTTCCGTGGCCAAGAGGTTGGGCTATGGGGCTTTTTGCTTGTTATTTTTTGTATGATTTGTTTGTACTTGTATTTTAATTCTTCTTGTTCTCCTGTTTTGTATGATTGTATTTTAATCTTGTTGTAAGCCGCCCTGATTATAAGAAGGGCGGGATATAAATAAAAATTTTATTATTTATTTTATTTATTTTAATTATTTCAAGTATTTTGTAAATATTCAATTATTACGTAACATGAAAAAAAATCTTAAAAGTTTTCTTTCCAGTGGACAAAATCCCAAGTAGTTTTGTGTTGTTGTTTTTTAAAGATGTATTTTTTGCAAAATTGTTACCAAATGTTTTTTGGTCCAAAAATGCATTTTGCTTTTTAACACAAAAAAGGATTTTGCACCCAAACAATGTTACAAAATCTTCTTGTGTAATTTTCACAGAAAATTCCAATTTGTGTGAAAATCTTGTGGCAGTTGACATTTTTCCAATAAGGTATCTCAATGTGTGTATGTATAGAGATCTTGTAGCTCCTTTGAGACCAACAAAGAAAGAGGTTGACAGCACAAGCTTTCGCAGACCTAAAATCTACTTCCTGAGATACATTTGATTCAATATCTATATCTTTGAAATGTATCAATGTGTGTAAACATCCTTTCTAACCAAAGATCAGAATTAGCATTCATGTTAATACAGTATACAGATTTCAATGTCTAAAAGAAATGCTTCACAAAATAATAATAATAATAATAATAATAATAATAATAATAATATTGTTTATTTATAGCCAGCTTTTCCAAAGGAGATCAAAGCGGGTTACAACAAGGATATAAAACAATTATACAATTTGAACAAACAGTATATAAGCATCATAAAAACATTCCAGAATTAAAACCACAATAAAACCACAGAGAATAAAAGGCATAATAAAAAACAAAGCTAGCTGGAAACAGCATATATGATGGGGAGGAAACAGATGTCAAGACACATGGGGGAAATCCTGTTGGAAGAGATAGGTCTTGAGTTTCTTCCGAAACAGGTCAAGGGAGGTAACAGAGCGGAGCTCATCGGGAAGAGAGTTCCAAACCTGCGGGGCCGAGACAGAAAATGCCCTTCGCGAGGACGAGGTGTATCTCGTTTTAGGAACCCTTAATAATTGCTTCCCGACCGACCTGAGAGTGCGGGGCGGATTATATGGGGAGAGGCGGTCCTCTAAGTACCCTGGGCCCAAGCCATTTAGGGCTTTATAGGTAATAACCAACACCTTGTATTGCGCCCGGAAGCAAATGGGCAGCCAGTGAAGATCTTGCAAAATAGGTGTTATGTGGCTAGTTCTGGAGCATCCAGTGACTAGCCTTGCTGACATATTCTGTACTAGTTGAAGCTTCCGGGTTTGGTATAAGGGTTGCCCCATGTAGAGCGCATTACAGAAATCCAA
>NC_056522.1:186007563-186009848 GCF_019175285.1 Sceloporus undulatus
GCCTGGGCCCAAGCCATTTAGGGCTTTATAGGTAATAACCAACACCTTGTATTGCGCCCGGAAGCAAATGGGCAGCCAGTGAAGATCTTGCAAAATAGGTGTTATGTGGCTAGTTCTGGAGCATCCAGTGACTAGCCTTGCTGACATATTCTGTACTAGTTGAAGCTTCCGGGTTTGGTATAAGGGTTGCCCCATGTAGAGCGCATTACAGAAATCCAACCGAGAGGTCACCAGAGCATGTATCACCGTTTCATGGTCCCCCCAGTCCAGATAGGGTTGCAGCTGGCATATCAACTGAAGCTGGTAGCAGGTGCTCCTGACTGTTGCATCCACCTGAGATGTGAGGTGGAGCGGAGAGTCCAGAAGCACCCCCAGACTGCAAACTGAGTCCTTCAGAGGAAGCGTGACCCCATTCAGGACAGGTGGACAAATCTTTTCCAGGCCTGGAGAACCTATCACGAGTACTTCGGTTTTCTCTGGATTCAGACTGAGTCTGTTTTCCCTCATCCACCCCTTTTCCGACTCCAGACAGGCATTTAGAGGAGAGATGCCATCCCTGGTCACTGCATCAATCGGAGACACAGAGAAACATATTTGGGTGTCATCAGCGTACTGATAACACCACGGCCCGTGTCTCCGGATGATCTCTCCCAGCGGTTTCATGTAAATGTTAAATAGCATGGGGGACAAAATTGCTCCTTGAGGGATGCCAGATGTAAGCGCCCTCTTATCGGAACACATATAAATTTGTTGGTAGTGGGTTTTTTGTGTTGGTTTGTTTTGGGTTTTTTGCAAAATAGGATTTTGGATTTATTTGCTACAAAAGGAAACAATAGCTTTAAAACAAGAATATGCAATCCTAACAAGTGTTAGCTATCATACCACTTCCATTGTCTCTGAGAGATCCTCCACCAGTGTCACCCTCCACTACTGCTGCTGTTTGGCACATTTAGTCTGAATCATCAGCAAAAGCCTGTCTGACATGGGAGAGCCTACCAGCCTCTTGCTCCCATAGCACCTTGCCTCACAGGAGCATGCAATCCCACCACCATGGAAAGAGAGTGCCATTGGTGGGATATAATTATTCCTAGAGATGAATTTCCTTCTGAATTTACACTGCGCAAATTATCTGGCACATGAGATTATTTCCTCCCCCACCCCCAATAATGTATTATGTTACAAGGGTACTTTTAGTTAGTGGCAGTGTGTGTCATTGTTGTTTAATACAATTGCAAATGCTGGTCCCACAATATAGACTTTTTGACTTTCTGCCTAAGTCATGGAGGCAACATTTTGCAGTTATAATCAACTGTATGCCTCTCTTTCTGGCTATGGTATAGTAGTTAAGGTGTGTACAGTCAGTTTGCCTTCTTTTGAGCTTTATAGATTTTCACCTTGCTGGATGTGTTAGACTAATTGTTCTGTGCCTAGTCCTGTGTATAATTTTGTATGGCCCTGTGTATACTTTTCAAATGCTGCAGGAAATTACATTGCTGCTAATTAGTCTTGTTTTTTCCACAACGTAGCTGACATAGATCAAGGATTGTTCACTCCTGAACAATCATGCTCCAAAATGAATAGGCTTACTCCTCAAGGTTTATTCTCATAATGTTTTGTTGTACATGTTGTTCTAGTGCTGGGAGTTCAATGGTTATTGGAACTGCAACAATGTAATCATGCTCAGTTTAGTTGCACCTTAGTTTTTCCCTGTAAAAAGGTTGTTAAATGTGGATTATTTACAGCCTGGACATGGTCATTGCATCAAACTTCCTATGTTTTTTAATAAAATAGCTTAAAGGTTCAAAGGGATTCAGAGGTAATCTTCTACATTTCATATCCCTGCTGCATCAAGTATAGGACAGATAAAGTGACCAATAAAACAAATAATGTCTGCTGATTGAATATTTTGGCCTGGTCAGAAATGAATTAAATTCAACTACTTCGTAAAGTGACATGTGATCAATTTCAATTATTTTAAAAAACCAAACTAAAGGGTCTATTTCGATTATACCATAAGTCTTCTTGTATCTATTGAATTCTTCGGTTAGATTGTCTATCTATATAAAGAAATGTATAATGCAGAATTGTGTAGGAATCACTAAAACCATTGCTTTCGGCTAGTGAGTGACAACCCATGAACAGGTCACAATATAAGGCAAGTGGGATACATCAGTGGGACACCACAATTTTTGTGCGGAGCTCTTAAAATGAAGGGGAGAGAGAAAGATGATTTACAAAGGAGCACAAGCTTCTGTCTTCGATAGTTTAGATCAGTGGTGGCAAAC
>NC_056522.1:186009873-186019904 GCF_019175285.1 Sceloporus undulatus
TCGCCTTCCCTTAATATTGTTCCCTTCCCCTCGGAAGTCAGGTTTAAAGGCCCTCTGATCACGTTCTTGAGTAACTGTTGGCAAAAAACATTTGTTTTCTTCCAACTGGCGTGAGATGCAACCCGTCTGGGTTGCAAGAAGTCCTGCCTCGTGGAACCGCAGCCCATGATCGAAGAATCCAACATCCTTCTCGGTGGCACCATTTGGAAGCCAGTGTGTTCACACTTCGCTATTGTTCCTCTCCCTGTCCTGGACAGGCTATGCCCTTCAACTGGCAGAAGAGACGAGGATGGACAACCTTTGTACATCCATTTACCTGTTCAGCTTCTACCAAGCGCTCTCGTAATCCTTTTGCGTGTATTGAAGGTGTGTCTTGCAGTATTCATTAGTTCCCACGTGGGACCAAAAGGAAGGGGTATTTGTCAGTAGGCTTGACCAGTCTTGTCAGCCTCTCTGTACATATCACGGATCTTTGCACTGGAAGAACAACAACCTCATCGAGACCATCTATGGTCAGGCCCTACCATCATCACTTGCTTGCTGATAACCCCTCAGCCATGGAGTCCCCCACTACGACCACCAACGCTTCCTTCGAGGCTGTAGCAGCGATTGTTCCCTCGGGTTGGGACTCTCAGGCTCCCCACCCTGCGCTTGGTACCCTGAAGTCTGGTCCATGCTGTTCTTCTTATCCTCCTGTGAGAAGGGGAAAGTAGTTCGAATCGATCTCTAGCTGCGCAAGCTCCCAGGAACCAATTCCTTTTCGTTGGCTTACTTTCTCTTTGTAACATTCCTCCAGCTGTACTGCCTCTGTGTGATGGCAAGTGAACCTCTTCCACCCTAGCATGCTTCCTCTGCCTATAGGTACTCATCCAAGATGGTTAGTTTCTATTGTGTCCAGGAAACTCCTCTTGTTCCCTAATATGCTGAAAGTGTCAAGTTACTCTTAAAAAATGACTCCCAGCTGCTGCACTTTCTCCCATCAAGAGTGCTACCAACTTGCACTTGGTGCATGTGATCGTTCTCGACTTCTGGAGCAAGAAAAAAAAAAACACTCCCACAAGAGTTGCAGGTGGGACTGACAGGTCAGATCCCTCGTTGTCACATACTGCAAAAGTCTTAAGTAAATGAAAACTTAATAACAGTATAATCTTTACTGGAATACTTCTTTAAAGGAATGTAACGTGCTTGGCTATATGATATTAACGTGCAAGGTTCTATTTCAATATCGATTCTAAGACCTGATGCCACATTGAGTCAGAGTGCTTGTTGAGTTAAGGTTGGTATAGTAAACAAACAAAGGCTCAGTCTGCTAGCTCCCGCCACTTGTGACCTGCACATGATGTGACTCAACAGAAGCCTCCAACCTCTGTCAAGCCATGAGAACATGGTGTCAAGCCACACGGTCTCAAAAATGGCTATCAAGCCGATCTCTTCCTTCTCCTCTGCTCTGGCGGACTGGCTCTGGATAGGCTCTGTGAAGTTGGTCTAGAATAAAGCTGAGTCTTGCTATGCTCCCGCCCCCTGTGTGACTCACAGATGTGGACTGCACAAGAACGCTTCCCCACACCTTCAGCAATGAGCACAACGGTCTCAAGCCCACGAGTCTTCAAATGGGCTGCCAAGCAAGCTCCTCTCCTTCTGCCTCTCTCTGGGCGGACTGCTCTGGACAAGGCTTGGAAGTTTGGTATATAAAGCTAGTCTGGCTAGCTCCGTCCCCTTTGTGACTACATCTAGATGTACTCACTACGAAGCTCCAACCCCTCTCAGCAATGAGCAGACAACGTCTGCAAGCACAACGGTCTCAAAATGGCTGCAAAGCAGCTTCCTCTGCCTTCTTCCTCCTTTCTGGCGGACTGCTCTGGAATGCGCTCTGGAAGTTGGGATATCCAAAGCTAGGTCTTGCTAGCTCCGTCCCCCTTGTGACTCACAGATGGTGGACTCACAGAACGTCACCCTTCAGCAATGCGACACACGGTCTCAAGCAACATGGTGCTCAAAGTGGCTGCCAAGAAGCAGCTCTCTCTTCTCCTTCTCTGCGATGGCCGGACTGCTACTGGAAGGCTCTGGAAGTTTTGGTATATAAAGCTAGTCTGCTAGCCTCCGCCAGCCCTTGTGGACTACAGCTTTGATGTGAGCACAGACTACTCCACCCCTTCAGCAATGAGCACAACGGTCTCAAGCACCACGGTCTCAAAATGGCTGCCAAGCATGCTCCTATCCTTTCTTCTCTGGGCCGGACGGTCTGGAAGGCTCTGGACCAGTTGGTATTACTACCTAATATATAAAATAATACAAGATATATACACCAATAATACAAATACGATAATCAATCAATAAAACACTAATTATGAATTTACCCAATTCCTATTAGTTTCTCTAAAATCAATTTAAAGGAGGAATTCAGTTCATCATAGTGTAGAAGTGGAATATTGTCATAGAGTTTTTTTATCTAGGTTGGATGGGTAAAGCCCGCTGGAAGAGATTCGTTCTGCAGTGCCTTCTTAACAGGTCCCTATAAGGTAGTGATAAACAGATCTCTGTCTGGTCAGGCTATGTCATAATTTGTGGGATTTGCTGCATGTAAATCCTGTGGAAAGTTTTGGAAAGGCGTTTGGTCTTTGGCGGGTTATCAGCACCGCCGCTTTTGAGGTGGTTACTTGCTGCCAACCGTTTTGCTCCGTAAGGGAGCCGTCGCAGCCACAACCGCGCGGCTGCCCTTACGGGAGCAAAAAAAAAAAGAAGCTCAAAATTGGAGTTATGTTCGTTGCTGGGCGCGCTCTTGTGATGGTTCATGAGCACCAGGAGGGGCATGTCGTGAACGTCCCAGGCACCGCAACACGTTTGGACCACACAGCATCCGATACCGTAAAAGATGGCCACCGGCCGTGTGGAATGGTCGGTGCCCCATATTGTAGTGACAGAGTCCGTATTAAACCCAAGGGGGTCTAGAAGAGAGAGCCCCCTTTGGTTTTTAAACAATGGGACATCTTGGCGGACGTCCTAAGTGCACTGTTTGTAAACCCTGGCCTTTGATTTGACTACTATTCTTGGTGTGTTAAAACTATGCTTGTAAGGTGTTTAAAATTAGAGTTGGGGAAAGTTTGGATTTTTCGTTCAAAGCAGTGAACTTGCTTTGGGCAACTCCCAACTGGTTTTAAAACCAGTGCTGGAAAATTGTTAAAGAGTGCTGGGGGAAGTTTGGATTTTTCTGTTCAGCACAGAGCTAGAAACTTAATTTGCACGCCACAGGAACTCTTTTCTCAATGTTTAGCTATTGTGTTTTTTTCTTTGATTACATGTCTGAGCAATTGTGCTTGATGTTTAATGCAGCGAGGGTAATGACATCATGGGCGTGTTCCCACGTCTCAGTTTCGGCCATGACATCGTCAGGGTCCATGATGATCTGACCTGCAACTATGCCAGATACAAAGTGCTCAGTTACGTGCTTGAGAAATAATATAATAAAAAAAGCTAGAGGGGAGAGAAAGTGGAATGGGGTATCCTGGAAGAGGGCATGGTTGACTGGCACATGGATAGTAGCATTTCACACAGCAACCGTTTGTGGTTGCTTTTGAGTTTGTAAAAGTAAACTTAGGTGCTCAAGTTATCTGACCACTCCATCATTAAAAGAGAGAGGTGTCAACATGCTCAGGGAAGTCAAGGTGCTTGCTGAAGTAAAATTTAAAAAAAACTTCCAGAAAAAGAATCTCTAAGGAAAATAGAACATTTTTTTCTTTGGGCACAGCATTGTCTGAGTATCTGTTGGAGGGGCAAATCCAGAATAATGCAAAGCTTGGCCCAGAACTTAAGAAATCACAGAGGAGAGCATTGCTATACTGAGTTATAAGGGAAGCAAAAAAAATTGTGTCACCTCAAGTTCAACAGATGGTTTTCTGAATGGCTATTATCATAACTACATGAAAGCACACATATGAAAGCATGCAGCTTCTGAGATTCAAAAATTTCCTTGAATCATTAGCCTGGGAGAAAGCAAGATGGGTAATCTGAGACCATAAAAAAATAAAATCAAGCTGTTCTATTTGTTCCTTCCCTGATGTATGCATTTCAGATGGATTCAAAAATATGACGACAGCATACGAAGAGCTTGATGAGATAGAACACCAAGAAGATGAAACCCTTTGCTGTCTACAGCTCTTGCATGGATACACTGCTGTTCTTGTAACCACTCATGGGCCTGATGGGGGTTTCTGTAATTCAGCTATCTATTTCATAAAGCCATGGTTCTTCCCTTTTAATATAAATAAAGTATGTCAGTGATGTTCCACAGTTGAAAGTGGTAGATCTATCATTATTATATGCAGAATATTATAGAGAACTGTGTGTTTGTGCACTGTAGACAGTCTGGAGTCAAAGAAAATTATGAATGGGAACATGATGGTCTGAATGTATTGTATCGGTCTTAAAATATCTGTCCAGTATATTGCCAAGCACCATCCAAGGTATTCCTTTTGATCTTAAAGCCTTAAATGGCATAGTGCTGAGATACCAACCTTTTCCCATGTGAACTTACTTTGCAGGCCTGTTTTATAGATTCAAAGTCATTTATTGATTCATTAATTAATTCATTTATTCATTTCCCCAATATGGAACCAAAAGTGGTTCACAATCTGAGTTTAAACAAAAGATGCTTGAAAAATGTATAATGCAAAAGTTTAAAGAATCATATTAAAATCATCACTTTCAGACAGTTTTTAACCATTAAAATATAATAGATGATAAAAATGATAATGGTTTTTTTAAAATCCCCATCTTCAGTCATGTTATGAACAAGGAAAGTGTCTGCCAGTTGCATTTGGCTTGTGAGATACTTCCTCAGGCAGATCTGTGAGGAATCAACACTGCTTTCTTTTGCATGGCAAATTAAGACCATTTTATTCTAAAGCCCTATCCTCTGGAACACAATTTTGGCAGAGAAACTAAACATACAAATAAGAATTCCACAAGTGGGAAAGAAACAAAATCTTTCTATGCAATTTGGTTTCACTTTATGGAATATGTAAACCAAGCAGGGTGGAATGACAAATGACTAATTTCATATGGCCTGCCATAGAAGGACACTTGCATCTCCAAGTTGCAAAAAACAAATGTATAAACTAAAACTAATATATTTCATAAACTTACTTTTCTTTATACCATCTTGGATATTATTCTACACTAAGATCTGAACTATCAAAAATGCTTGACTGAAAGAACTTTATTAATTTCACAGTTATTTATTTTTGTACTCCCATTATTAATGAAAATGTGTGTGATGTGTGTCTGTGGCCCGGCGCTGATTCTAGAGTTCCCAAAGGGGGCAGTTTTCAGGAGAGAAACACATCCCGAACGTGATGGGAATGTCCAGCAGCAGGGGCAGCATTCTCCCTGTGCTGTAAGATGCATTCTATGCCACCTCCCATCCCCATCATGTCCCCTTTTAGAATGCAACAGGCCTGTTCCAGGGCCTGTGCGATAAGGTTCCATGTTAGGTGAAGATGTGAGGTGATAGTTACTCTGAAAGCAGCATTGTGCAATAAAGTCCTGGGGCTGCTGCTCCCATTGTGCTCTTTTCTTGACTCCTCCTTAGCCCCATCTCCCTATCCTATGCCCTACCCAGCATGCCTTTAACTTTAATTTAATTTGTTTCATTTTATTTTATGTCCCATTTTTTCACACAGTTCCAGAGCTCTGCCACTGCGAGTTAAGCTTTGAAAAAAGAAAAGAAATTTTAAAAAATAAAGGAAATCTGACTTCTTGGGAATAGTGGAGGGGGGACAGGAAGAGTGGGGACAGTGACACCACATGACTGCCAGTAATGCAGCTACCCCAGCAGCGAGATTTCATACCTTGGGGCTTGTGCAAGTGTGAGTTCATTGATGGGTTTCCCAGATCAATGAAAAGAGACACAGCAGCTATGATTGGGCACAGAACAGCCATGAGTCAGAGTGCAGTAAGCATTGCCAAAACATTTTTTTTCCTGGTCTAATCATGATTTAAACACTGCATGAAATCTCCAAGCATTCTGTCTCAATCACTACGTATTTTTTTGTCTTTGTCTTCACAATCCCTTAATTTCCCTTGTGTTTCTGATGTTTGCCTTGTGGGTCCCTGCACTGCCCTCACTCATCCAAAACAAGCATTTTTGCTCGAAGAGATGCACCCTTTCTCCTCACTTCCAGCTCCTCCTTCCTAAACACTGTCTCACCTCTGCCATTCTCCCTAATCTTGTCTCATTTCTATTGGCCCTTTCCTCACCAGTTGCCACCTGGTCTTCCTCCTTATTTGTTCCCTTTGGAGGCACATAATGTTATGTCATCATGAGGAGGAGGATGAACAGTAACTGTTTCTGTCAGTGGCTAGAAGAATAACATGTACTGGCAAGTCTTTCATGCTAGTATGTATTAGTTTTTTGTCCACTTGCTGCTGTCATCCTGCCATATCTGGGAGCTACCTATATTCACACACACACACACACACACACACACACACACACACACGAGGAAGAAATATCAATAATGTAAGATATGGAGATTACACCATATGATCAGCAGAAAACATTGGAGACCTAGAGCAACTACCAAGAAAGGTCAAGGAAAAAAGTGTAAAGGCAGGCTTACAGTGGAACATAAATAAAACAAAACTAATAACCATGTAAGATCTTCACAAATTCAATCTAGACAATGAGAAACAGAAATAGTAAAAGAGTTACTGTACCTTGGATCAAACACAGATCAAAATGGGGACTGCAGTCAAAAAATCAGAAGAAGACTAAGAATGGGGAGGACACCTATGAAGGAACTAAAAAAAGTCCTAAAGAGCAAAGATATACAACTAAGCACGAATGTCAGAATCGTACAAGCAATTGTATTCCCCATTACAATGTATGTATGTGAGAGCTGGACGACTAAGAAAATGGACAAAAAGAAAATCAATTCATCTGAGATGTGGTGCTGGAGAAGAGTGCTGAGGATACCATAACAGCAAAAAGAACAAATAGGTGGATCCTAGAACAGATCAACCCTGAAATTTCCCTGGAGGCAAACATGACTAAAGTGAGGCTATCGTACTTTGGTCACATCATGAGAAGACGTTGCTCATTAAAAAAGACAATAATATTTGGAAAAGTAGAAGGAATTAGGAAGAGGGGAATCCCACATATTTCTCACTGATTTTGTTGTATGTTAAAGGGCATGTCTTAAGAGATAGAATAATGGAAAAGCAACCTGGAAACTGTACTTTATAATTTTGAAATCTGGAAATGTCTGTTGTCTCAACTGAAGAAGACCTTGATGTTGAAATGGCTGTACAACTCCGGAGGGAGCCATCTTGCCACCTGTGCTAGCCTTGGTTGAAGAGCGGAGTATAAATAAATATTATTATATTATTATTCCTGTCTTGAATTATTGCCATTTATTTGAATCATTGCCTCTTATTGACTGCCATTGATTAACAATTTGTCCCATAATCATATTTGATGACAAAGATTCCACAGAACTGTATGTATTCTTTGAGAAGAGGATTTTTTCTACATTTAGCTGCTGCCATAATTAGTTTACAGCAGAACTTTGAAAGACCTGGACTTATTGGACTTTTCATTAGCAATTTCTCTGGTAGCTATATGTATGGTGATTAAATATTTCTCTGTCTATCTTTGGATGTTGATGTTAACACATATTAATATATTTGGATACATAAAGGTGTTTCTAGTATCTTCATTAGTTTTTAGTACATGTACTTTGGGATACATAGCGTTGGGATACTTCGCTATTCTCTCCCTATTGTTCTCATCCACAAGGTTGCCTTGAGTCGAGATCAATTCTAGGGTGGTTAACAACAACAACAACAACAACAACAACAATGACAAACCTATATTCCCAAGCCAGCTTTCATCATTTCACCCTGTTTTGATCCTAGGACACCCATAGTGGAAGCAAAAGCTCTGTGATGGCTGGGATGCATTCCCCTCCAGGCAGGCATATCCCAACAGTTTAGTCTTTGCTCAAGTCACTACACACAATTTTACACCAAACATGTAGATAAACTATGCACAAGAGATCCAGAGGAACAGTCAGAAGGCAAAGTAACATAGTCCTACCAGCAAGCCAAGGAAAACAAGTGAGGAGGATCCAGCATCCTACTACAACAGCATTTTATGGCCCAAGGCCAATGATTTTCAAGCACCAACTAGGGACAGGCAGCCTAATAGCCAAGGCAAACATAGTCCAACATTGGCACTAGCAAATCAGTCACAAATGCCAAAACATGCAGCATAGAACAGCTGCTAAAGTCTAGAGCTCAACAGGCAGCTTGTTTTCAGCTGCCTTACTCTTTAGGGACTATGGCTTGTGCCTCTGAGCTGCCTGCCTCCCTTCCTAGCTCAGCTACAAATGTTTCAGCAGCAAATCTTCCTGGGACAATATCCTTCCCCTGAGAAGACCCCTAATCAAAAAGAGGCACCTACTCCAGAGGAACCTGTCCTTGTAGGTGAACATTTCTCCTGGTAGCCTGAAGCCAAACCCAATTGTTCCTGTAGGGTCATTCTCATAGAACATGGGAGAAATATGGTCTCATCTTCTCATCCCAGAGTTGTATTGCCCCTAGACAGAGGTGGAGCCCCCTGTACCCCAATGGTCTGGGGCTGCAGGGACAGTCAGTGCATTGCCATCCTCAGGCTCTGGGAGGTTTGAACCTTCCTGGAAAAATCTGCCAGTGGAGGGCATGACATCTTCCTTGCCTTGCCTGCTGCCTTTCTGCCCACCTACTGATACATACACATTCCAATGAAGAATGTATTGGTGTTCCCTGATATTGCTACTACTCACCTCAGTAAAATAAAGACTGCCCATCTAAGTGAGCATAGACCATGTTTTCATGCTGCTTCTCTCTATTTCAGTGAGACCAGGAGACACAACAACAGCTACTGCCTCAGGCAGACACCAGAAAATGTGCCTCTGTGCTGATGCTGTCTACTTGAAGATGAGAGGCTGGCATTGTGACCTCATGTTGATGCTGTTGATCAGAAGGAAAGAAACTGGCCATTGTGACCTCTGATGCTGCACACCTTGAAGGGGGAGAAAACAACACATATCCCATATCCAGTTTTCTGGTTGAAAAGTAGCCCTCTCCCATCACCACACCTTGCCAATTACACAAGGGGAATACATTTGTTCATTTTTTAAAAAAAAAAAAACCTTTGCAAAGCTGCATATTATCACCCTATTTATTCAATTTATTCAATTTATTCTACATTCAGAGAATATCATATGTAAAGTGAGCTTGGACTCAGAAGCAGGAGGTAGGAACATTAACAACCTAAGATAAGCAGATGACACAATACTACTAGCAGAAACAAAGAAAGACCTGGGGCAATTACTGAAAGTTAAGGAGGAAAGTGACATGTTTGGTTTTTTGTGGATTTTTAAGCAACATCAGAGTGTGCTCAAGATGACAAAAGTTATTAATGTGGAAGAAAACACAAGCTTGCAGCAGCTTGCTTCTGCCTGAACCTCCTGGGAAGAATAAGATTCTGCCTCCTTCTCTCTTCTTTCCCCTGCTGACTTAACTGAGTGCAAATTATTTTTGCACTTCAAACCCAGTTTGCAGCAATCGAAGTAAGATGAGGACAAAGGGGGGATGTGGGAGGGGAAAGATAATCTGAGACATTTTAAAAACAGTTGAAAAAGTGGGATGACAGAGGATTTATTGTGACTGTCCTTGTGAAATCAGGACATATGGGAGGTATGCACATGCACTTTTTATCATTTTAAAATCTGCTATTGGATTCATTGCTGTTATGCTACCCTGACAGCCTTGTCAGCAGAACAGCAGAGGTAAACATGCCTATAAATAAATAAACAAATCCATGAGGAAGTTAGGACCGGAAAGTCCTGAAATGGGCTACTAGAGCAATTTAAAAACAACAAGAACAACAACTTCAAGGTATTCAACCATGGAATCCTATGGGGTGAGGTTTGTAACAAAAGCAGTACTATTGCATATGCCATGAAAAGACATAAAAGCTTTATCACTAT
>NC_056522.1:186022167-186097486 GCF_019175285.1 Sceloporus undulatus
AGGTATGAAATCATGCAGTCCTGCCAGATGCTCTTGAAGTATAAAACTAATAATGGGAATACTAAAGTTGCAGTCAGATACCATCTGGAGCAACAACATGCCAACTTTAAAATTTCCTGGCTGTATTCATTATTGCCATACATATTTGTCACCAAGAGCTTTATCCCATTATTAAACAAAAACCGGCAGGCAACAAAAAGACACTTTTTTCCTCCCTCCATATGACCTATCTCCTTTCATTTCTCTTCTGGCTGCTAAAACCATGGGAAAGAGTGAAATGTCATAAAGGTGTCCCCATTTCCAAGCTGAAATAATCCGTTTGGCAAAAACTGACACTTTTTACCACACTCTCATACATTTTTACAAACTGAAGAGAATGAGGTCATGTGGAGGGAAGAACAAAACCAACAGTGGGTCTTTTCTCTTGCCTGCCGGGTTTGTTTAATAATGCCATAAGAATCTTAGACCTGCAGGCACCTAAAAGCACTTTCCCATTCACTAACAATTTCTATAAAACACCTTAAGAAGCAGCCCTGGATTGACGTGAAGGAAGTCCATTTCAGCTTCAATTGGGTGAAAAGAAGTGGCTTTTCCACCACTTCCCACCAGCAAGCAAGGCTGGGAGAACAGAGCATGAGCCCTGTCATCATTCCTTCTTGTGGCGACCGTCTTACTCACTATAAGGGGGGGGGGCTGGAAAAGTCATTTTCTTGGTTCCAGACGGATGCTGATGAGCCTCCTTGTCCTATCTGCCAGCTGGCTCTTAAGGTGGGCTAGGGAGGGGATTGAGCCAGGAGACGTTACATAGGTGGAAATACTGCAGTTTGACACATCTTTAACTGCCATGGTTCAATGTTGTGGAATACTGGCATTGGTAGTTGTGTGAGATAGTTAGCTTTCTTTGTCAGAGAGCTCTGGCACCTGACCAAACTACAGATCCCAGGATTTCATAGCACTGAGCGGTGGCAGTTAAAGTGGTGTCAAACTGGATTATTTCTGTAGTGCCATATACCCCTAGTTATGTAAATGTAACTAAGACCCGGTACATACCAGCAGGAAGTGGCGTCCTGGCAGCGATTCTAGGGTTAGGGAGCACACACCAACCACACGCTCCCTAACCCTAGCATGTCAAGGCGGCGGCATAATGGCAGCCTCCCATCCACATGGGGGGTGCCATCATGACATAAGCGATATGCAGTGTATAGACATCCACACGCATCCCAAGAAGAACTCGGTTTTTCCGGGTTCTATTTGGCACGGAGGGATGCTGCGGTTTGGCTGCTGTGGTGTCCCTCTGGAGGAAAACTAGGCTCCTCCATCCCACCATTTCCGGGCAATCTGGAGAGTCCTTAAGTAGCCTATTTAGAATATCAGTACTAGTTAATAAATAGCCAATCCATATCGGTTGAATGGGTATCCTGGAAGTCTGTTGAAAAAACGTTGGTGACATAGTCAGGACTCCTAGCTACTCATTGCAAAAGATATATCTTATTTGTTGGAAGTATGCAGATCTTCTTTTCTCAGCCTGCCCCTTCTGCTTTCCCACTGCCTCCATGCCTTTGTGCTTCCCTAACAAGCCGATGCCTGTTAGCAGGTACGTTATTGCTGTTCTTATTTGACCTTTCTTGTTTTCTTTTGAATTTTAAATCAATCCATTTCTCTCTTTTTCTTTTTTGACACTACACAGTATTCTTGTGGGCTGTGTGGAAGGGGGGGAGAGGATTTGTGTAATCAGCTATGTTCCTAGCAAACTACATATCTATAACACAAAGGAAGCACTGTGGAATGTTCGCTTTTAAAAAAGAAAAAAAATAGTCAATATAGCTCTCACTCAACAAGTGACCAGCAGCAAGGCAGATATCTATCAATCTCTCTAGAGTAGGTTCTAATTAATAAAAGGGCCATAGCCATACCTTTGAGAAATGCTGTGTGTGTATATCTACATTCACACACATGCACACACATGTGTATCCTGAGCTTCCAGATATTTGTTACTGTAACCTTTCAAAGTATGCAAATATCAAATAGCAAAATGGGTTACTGTAACCTGAGATACGAACAATATTACACAATGATCTGGATTAATATAATTATGTTATGAGATTCATTTGCCTCAAGAGTTGCAAAGGTGTTGAGCTAATTAGAACATTGTGCTGTTGTAAGCCCCATTTAAATAAATGGAGTTGCAACAGCAAAACTTTCTGAAGAAGGGAACTTGGTGGTTTTGTGTTTGTGTATGTTTCCCACTTCAACTGATACTTCTGTCATGCTTCTGAAAGTTGCATGTTTTTAAGTTAACATATATGCTGAGTTCCCTTATTTTCTTCTTCTTTGCATTGAGCACTGGAGCACTCTCCATTGCTTGAAAAGCAGATGGAAGGCTACTGTAGCCTCACCTAATGGAAGAGTTAGTCTGGTCAAGATTATTTCTTTCTTGCTTTCTTTATTGAATTCATATCCTAGCTTTCTGCCAGTACAAGACAGAAAGAAAGATTATAATAAAGTAAGACGAAGTACAGCTCAAACAACTTTGAATACATTTTTTAAAAAATATCTATATATAACAAGAAGTCTGTTTAAAACACAAATATGAAACAGTTTAAAATATATTTTAAAAAGAATTTAAAAAAGATAAAAGAACAATAAGCAAAAAGGTCCTTCTGCCACAACAGATTAAGAGCCAAAGGCTTGCCTTAATTAAAATATCTTTGCCTGCTGGCAGAAAGCAAGCAGAGAGGGGGCCAACTGGATCACCTATGGGAGATAGTTCCACAATCTGGGAGCAGCCACCAAGAAGGCTCTCTCCCATGCACTCATCTCAAATGTATGAACTCGGGTATTATGTTTAGCTGAAACTGGATAGCTGACTCTAAATGCTGGAAAAGTTACCGCATATATTTGACTATAAATCAACTTCATGTATAAGGTGAGGGCAGGTTTTGGGGCCAAAATTTTGGATTCTGATAAGATCTGTGGATATGTCAAGGGTAGAACTTAGAGGCATGCAAGAAAGGATCTAGAACACAAAGCAAAATAAAACAATGCAAAAGAACTTACAACATTCCAGCAGTCGCAACTGTTTTTGCTCACCCTAAAGGCTCGATGGATGAGAGAGTAAGGGGTGGAATTTGGTGCTTCTAGGACAGATTACACTCTTGCCTTTCATCAAGGCATGGTTGCTTTTCAAACAAGAGTTAAGGAATTGTACTTACCGTACATTGTCTCATGGATAAGTCAACTCAGGTTTTTTAGGTTGATTTTTTTTTTACTAACATCTCTAGACTTATACATGAAACTATACAGTACTTTTTTGGACTACAACTCCCCGCATGCCTCTCTCTATCACTGTCTCCAGTATTACCACTTGTAAAAACGAGAAATCAAAGGATTACTAAGGGGGAATATAGACGGGGGGAAAGGGACGGCGAGACGGCATCCCTTTTTGCCCCAGATGGAGGCCACAGCAACCAAACGGCACAGCCTCTGGGAGCCCTAAAAAGAACCCGCTTCCAGTTCTGTGCTGCATGTACATCATCATGTCAGCCCCTGTGTGGATGGGAGCAAGCCATTATGGCATGGTAGGGCTCAGGAGCATGGGGACACTCTGCTCTCCCGAGCCCTAAAATTGGTGCTAGGATGGTGCTTTTTTGCCTCTCTTTATCGGGCCTTAGTTAGCCATGTAACTTGCCCCAGAACCTAACACACACTGGTGTGTTGTATATAGGTTTGCTGAGAGGAAACAAACCTGAGAGGAAACAAGGATATTGAGGGCATAAAGATAATTTAAAATATCTGGGCAAATAAAACATCTTGATCTGGCATCAAAAAAACTGTAGTTTTTATGCCAGGCAAAGGGTGCCATAACAGAAAAGATGCTCAGCAACCTGCATGCACAGCACACTTCATCAGTGAATGGCACTTGGAGAAGGACATGGCTTCAAAAATCAGCAAGGTAGGCTGATATGGGAGGAGGAACTCCTTTAAAGATGGATTGATGGGTGGATGGACATATAACTGCATCATGATAGTGTCCCTCCTTGGACTAACTTCATTAGAAATTTTGTTCTTAGGCCTTTTTCAGGTGTTATGATTCTGGACTGGAGTGTGGTAAATACCCTTTTGAGTCCTTCTTCTCTGATGAAACAAGAAGGCATTGGAATTTGTTGGCGGTTTTGAGGTATGATCCCAGTGTTACTGAGGAAACTGAAGGTGGTTCATTTACATGTGCTTCTGACTTTTTAATATCATAGGCAAACTATTTTTTTGTTGTTGCTTTTGGCTTACTGCTACTTTTGCTTGTTTATTCTTCCTCTTTTTGTTTCTGGGTTTCCATGATTAGGCTGATGAGTGTGTGGTATACTGGTCTGATCAGTGGCGAATGACTGTGAAGTTGAGGGTTTGAATCCCTGCTCAGCCATGGAAACCTACTGGATGATCTTGGGCAAGTCCCATTCTCTCAGCCTCAGAGGAAAACAAAGGCAAACCTGCTCTGAACAAATCTTTCATGAAAACCCTGTGATAGATTCACCTTAGAGTTGCCATAGGTTGTAAATGACTTGAGGCATATAACAACAAATATGTCTTTAAAAATATTGCTATGCATGGGAAGAAAAGAAAGGCTGTTGTTGTTTTTTGCCAAGGAAATGCAAATCTTGGTAAAATTACTTTATTGTTACAGGTGATCTCAGCGACAACCCATCACATCCATATCTTCCTGTTTTGAGAAACTGCTTTCCTTTCAGCAGACACATTTGCATAGTCAACAGTGAAGTCACACTGGAACTGTAAAAATTACAATTTTTGATCAGATGGTTTGCACTCAGTACTAAGAGGGGCTTGGCTGAGACTTGGTGTTGCATGTCCACTGACAGGCGTGCCACAGAGGCCTCTGATTTCTGTAACTGTAATACTTTATGACAGGGGTGGGCAACTGCAGAGGGGGCAGAGAGCCATTCTCTCCTTGCGTCTGCCCAGTGAGCCACACAGTATATTTTGTCATGATTTTTAACAAGGAGAAGAGTGTGTTAGGAGATCAAAGAAGCTGGGCTTGGAAAGGAGAACAAGGGCCTGATAGGTTTTTTCCACATGGAAGAACAGTGATGTCAGATTAATGACATTTTCATGAGATGGCCATCCTTAAGTGCTTTAAAGTGGAATAAAGTTTGCCCCATTCCCAACACAAGTAAACACTGCAATTAAAAGAAGTTTTCACTGCATATTAATTGAAGATAAGTGCAAGCTAATGGCACAGCACTGAAGAATTATTTGGTCACAGAGCACTTTAATTAGGCTGTTAAAATTCTTACATGAATGTCATTTTGGAAATCACAAGGATCAAACAGGGTGAACAATCTGTATTTAAACATACATCCTAATCATCTGTACTTCCTGAATCTAAGAAGTTTCATGAATTTGGAAAATTTGCAGACAAGTTTCATGGTTTCTCTCTTCCCCAGAAAGAATGTTTGTGCATTTGTGGTGAGCAAAGCAAATATTTCCCAATTAATTTTTTATAATAATAATAATAATAATTATTATTATTATTATTATTATTATTATTATTATTATTATTTGTATACCGCCCTGTGGCGAACCAATCCGGGCGGTTTAAAAATGAAACCTAGATCCGTTATCAGGAAAGAGTCTGTTAAAGATACGTATTTCTCAATTACTCTTGTCTGTCTGTTGCCGCAAAAACAATGAAGGTTCTGTATGCTTTAGCTATGATGAGTTCCCTGATCATAGTGCTGTACTTTCCATATTATTAGCATTTTAATTGTAATCTGACCAAATGATAAAATGCATATCACTGAAGACTTATAAATCTTATTATCACCTTTTCCTGAAGGTAGGTACTGTCATTAAGTCTGGTCCATTGCTTTTTCTCATTGCAGTAATAAATTTATCAGGTATGTTTTTGTCTCCTGACAAAACAGTTTGTTTTGAGAACACAAAGTTGGTTGCTGGATTCTTATACACAAAGCTGGACTCTTTTATGGAATTATCTTTCTCCTCCTCCTCTTCCTCCTCTCCTTCCCTTGCTTTTCCTCCACCAATATAACCTAATGTTCTGAATAACATGTATATTTAATCCTAGTGCTGAACAACTGGGATTGCTGGTTGCCTAAGTTTGCATAAGTGCATTTGAGTGACAAGAGTATTGCAGCAGGTTCACACAATTAATTTAGTTGGTGAATATGACACATTACCTCCCAGCTTGTCTCCCATTGTTAGATAACTGAGTAATATTGTATGCATGATCTATGAATGATCGATTTGCCATGCTCAAATCGAGTGATAGCCATGATTATCACATGAAGGATTTAAACAAATGTCCCTGTGCAATATTTCTCTGTTTTCTAAAGTTTGTTTGGTTTTTTAAGCATTGGGGCAGATGCTTCACTCAAATTTATTTTCCTCTTCTGAGAACACCCACCTAGTCTAAGAAACATACAAGGAAAATGGGGACTTTCCAAATTTTTTAAGAAATAATTTTCATGTCCTGTTCCAGCTGGAGGGACAATGTTGTGCAAGAGAAAGTAGCAGTATATATACGTGAGGAGATGGGTTCAAGGGATGGTACTCTTTTCTGAATCAGTCAGTATCAGTGGAACATACTGTACAGTACAAAGCTTCTAGAACACTCATTCATGTTTTCAGAGAAGTGATCTTTTTCCTGGGGATATGTGTAAGACAGAGAGAGGGAGGGAGGGAGAAAAATTTGAGGCAGAGAGAAGGCTTGGGTATTTTTCCCTTGTGTTTTAATATTTGAGAGAGTGGGGGGAAGTCTTCCTGTGAGTGCTCCTAATGTAAAGGCAGTAAATCAGTGGGTGTGCCAACCCGCAGAGCTCAAATATAACTAAGCAGCAAATTGGAGTAAACATTTATGAATCCCTAGTTTATATAGAATGAACATGACCCCACCCACTCTTCTTGGCATTTTTCAGGCTGATGTGAGTCATGCAAAGTAGCCTCCCTTGGTACTGTACCTGGACGTGATCAGGCGCAACTGAAGAATCTGCTCCATTACAAGTGAGGACTAGCTCTTCTGTGAGGCTAAGCAAAGGTTCGATACAAAGGCAAAGGTTCGAAGATCTTCTTCTCCTTCACCTTCTTGGAAATCAACAGGCTCTCTTAGATGCTTCTCTTTGAACAGAGGCTTGTAGAGTACATTAGTAATATTTAAGATACATGTTTAAAACATAACATGCACACCTGGAGGAAGAAAAATGACAAGACTGTAATGAGAAGTGAGTGGCCCCCATGTTCCTTAAGCATATTTCCGTAATACGCAATGGCAATATATTAATAAAAGCTCTATATCTTGTGTGTGGTGCTTCAGGCAAAATAATCAAAACTGTTCATAAACAGACCTGATTTTCATATTCATTGCAAAGCATACCACATAATAGATGTTCCTTGTTTCGAAATAGTGGAGTCTTGTAAGATCAACTGCACAATATCTCTCTCCAGCTCCCAGGAAAGCATAATGTGATGAGTTGGAGAGTTATTAAGTGCAAGGTTTTGCTTATTATTATTTCTATTCCTCATGCAGGTAGGAATCTGCTTGCTTCAAGCAAAAAGCTTGCACAGATTCATGCATCAGAAGGATCATGGTGAACTTGTACACTGATGAGGCTAGAGGCTAGACTGAGGGGGTGTTGAGCCCTAAAGCCAAACATTCCCCCCCACACACACACATACACAATGACTGCACATATATGAACATATATGTTCATTTTATTATTGTTAATACACACACGTACACACACACACGTACATGTTATAAGCTAAATGTTATAAGCTAAAATTATTTGGCTATCACCCTCTTAGCATAGATCCAGTTTATACAATCATAACCCAATTTTTTTTTATCATTATGGAGATCACAATTCTTTAGTTCCCTTCCTAAACCCATCAGTTGAGCCATGCAATCGCTCCCAGACAGCCATTTTCATGTTGCTGGAGTGCAGGACAGATCAATGGAAATGAAGTTAGCCATCTTCCTGTAGGTAGACATACTACAAGGCTATTATTATTATTCTGTACTGCCCCCATCCCACAGGGGATCCCAAGGCAATGAACAAATTAAAAACAATTAAAACAATATAAAGATAACAGCATTTTAAAAGGCATTAAAATGTTCTTTAAAAACTCCTAAAAGTAGAATAAAAGCAATCCTAGAATCCAGTACTGAAAATGTTAAAACAGCAATTTCAAACATTAAATGCTATGTGGAACAGTACTGTTTTGGCTGCCTGCTGGAAAGAGCTTAAAAGAGATGGGACCAGCCTAATTTGTTTGGATAGGGATTTCCATAGTTGAGGTGCTGCTACAAAGAAATCCCTGTTACATGTTACAAATACAAATGTTACAAATGTTTCTTTTAGAAAGAGAGTTAAAAGTTACATGTACTCACAAACCTAACTTCACAAGTTGTTGGGACATGCAACAGGACCTCCTCTGAAGATCTCAGATTTCTGGCAGGCACATATGGGAGGAGGTGGTCTTTCAGATATTTTGGGGCCAAGTCATTTAGGACTTTGTACATCAATACCAGCACTTTGAAGTGAGACTGAAAGCAAATTGGAAGCCAATGCAGTTCTTGCAAGGCCAGTGTTACGTGGTGTCTAAAATGCACACCTGACACCAGACTGGATGTTTCATTTTGCACTAGCTGCAGCTTCCATACAACTTTTAAGGGCAGCCCCACATAGTAGTCTAATCAAGAGGTAACCAAGGCATGAGCCACTGTGGAAAGTTCTGCCTTCCTCAAGAAAGGGTGCAGCTGGCACACCAGCTGGACAAAGACACTCCTGGACACCACAACAACCTGGCTTTCTAGGAGCAGTGCTACGTCCAAGAGCAACCCCAAGCTATGAACCTGTTCTTTCAAAGGAAGAACAACCCCTGCTGTGATCCCAGTCCTAGGCTAGCTTTCCTACTGACCAGCAGCATTTCCACCTCATCTGGTATCATCAGTAAAGAATTTCTGAGGATTCCAGGAGGTCCCAGAGGATGTTTGTGGCAGCATTTCCAGGTACAAGAAAATAGCTGAGCGCACCTCCACTGAATCTTCTGCTCTTCAATGATATGGAAATGGCTGTGTTGGGGAGGTGCATCACTTAAAAAGTGGCATAATAATAATAATAATAATAAGAAGAAGAAGAAGAAGAAGAAGAAGAAGAAGAAGAAGAAGAAGCAAATAGCACATGGAGACAGAGGTATAGTGGCAGTTACATACCAGATGCATGCCTCTCACAGCAAGATTACACACACACACACACTTGTGCCTTTTATTCTCTTATCCTTGTTCCAGCCACTTCACTTTCCCCCCTTTCTCAGTATTAATAAAAAGGCAATTATCTCTAAAGGTCCTGTTACCCATTCACTGAAGTCATTCTCATTCTTCCTTAGGCTTTCAAACAAAGCCTGTTTTATATTTCTCTGGGCCAAGGCAAAGGATCTTGGTGGGCCCTTCTTCTCACTGCGAAGTTCTGTCACACACACCATGAAGGGCTTGCTGCTTCTGCAAGTCACCATCACTTTCCCATTCTTTCCAGTTCCTGTACATAGGTAATTTCTATAGTCATGGAGCATCTTCCAAAGAGTGGCCTTCAAGGACCTTCCAGAACATTTCAAGCAGATTCTGATGAGCATTGCCACTTGCCGGTCATTCTCATCAAAACACAGCAATAATTCAGATTTGTTAGGCACAATGTTAGCAGGATCTCTGTTCTCTATACCTCAGCAGGTGCCTAATGATACCAGACCATCACAGCAGTACAGATTCAAGTGTTATTTTCAATGAGAGTAAACCCATTGCCTCAATGGTAAAATGGTAAATCGACTCTTGAAGAAGTTTTATTAATTCCATGGGTCTACTCTACTTGGAACTATCAGTTCAATTTAAGCTTATGTCCTCTCCCTCCTCTCCCTCCAATTAATCAGGAAATTTTACCTTTGTATGTCTAACTTGCTTTTTAAACTAAGGTGATAACATGTCCATCTAGAGTTATACTGCTGGTCAGAGTTAATCTCTCACTCATCCTCAGATGTGCTAAAACAAGTTTTCTGGGCCTCAGTTCTCTGTTCACTGAGGACTCTGCAAAATTTGCCACTCAGATGTAGAGCCCTTAGTAGATCAGCTGATAACTCACACATATTCTGATAAGTATCTATGATGTGGAAGTTAGTTACTGTTTCCCACAATTATTTCTTTTCCGTAACCTGTGGAGTTTAGTGCAGTGAGCAAACTGAGCCTAGACTTCAGATGTCCCTGCCCCTAAACCTACTCTTCTTTCATATACTGTTTATTTAATACCAAAATTTAGGATTACTCCATATTACATATGACCATGGCTGGGAGACTGTTCCCTTCAAGATGAACAGTAATCCACTCTTTTAAAAACCCATCATCATCATCATCATCATCATCATCATCATCATTATTATTATTATTATTATTTTACAATACAATACAATATATATATACAGGAGGAATGAAGTGATGGCAATTTTTTAAAAAAAATAATAATTTAAATCCCACATCTTCTCTGAAAATGCCAGCCACAGATGCTGGCAAAACATCAGGAATAAACTCTTCTAGAACATGGCCACATAGCCTGAAAAACCCACAAAATACTATAAATCCCACA
The DNA here is from genome assembly GCF_019175285.1 of Sceloporus undulatus. Lineage (NCBI taxonomy): Eukaryota > Metazoa > Chordata > Lepidosauria > Squamata > Phrynosomatidae > Sceloporus > Sceloporus undulatus. The sequence continues at coordinate 186,032,826 of NC_056522.1, forward strand.
GCAGCATAGTGGGCACCCAAATGATGGTTTGTGTGCAATGGCTTTGAATCCTAATCATCCTAATGCTTTCTGGCATGGCTGGCCACTGTCAATATGGCAGATTATGCAACTAGTAAATAGAAGCAGAAAAGACTTGGGACCTTTTCACACTACACAGTTACAGCTCTATGATACTACTTTAATTGCTGAAGCTGCAGGCTATGGAATGTGTAGGCATGGGAGCTGATCAGAGCTCAGAGCAGACTATGGTTTGTACAGCACCAGTTTTATTTTCGGCGTATCATTCCGTACTTTCCATGGGCCATCATACTGGACAGCACTCTATGCATGAAGTATACTTTTGGCTGGCTGAGATTGTATGCCTTCACATAGAGGAAGCTCTTCTGGATGTACAAATGTATGGTTTTGGGTGGTACAAAACTGACGGGCGAGTTCAGATGACCAACTCCTTTTTATTTTCTACCTATTCTGATGGCTATTGGCAGAGAGTACCATGTTAGACATTGTCCAGCATGTACAGGTAGCCTTTAGCCAGAGAGGACTCAAAGTCATTACACAGAGGGTTCTCAAACGATTGTGGCAGGCCATTATATTTCCCCCTCATACTCCAGTGACTAGTATCATATTTGTGCCATATTATTATTATATTTGCATAGTTTCCTGGATACTCCCTGGGACCAACAGCTGATGGCAGACCTGCACTTTGAGTAGCATAGAGGACTCCTGGCTGTGAAGATAGATCATCTGTGGTAGCCCAAAGGATCCTGTGATATACATACAGTACCTTCATTTCCATTCCCACAATTGCTATTTGAGGGTCATCATGAATTAATCTTCACTGTGCAAAAATGAAGTTTTGATAAGGGAGAATTACTGTTCATTTATCTTGAAGGCTCCTAATCACAGTGACATATGACATGGAGTAATGCAAATATTAGGCTGGGGTACACGCAGGGACATACCTATTATGTTCTCTCTGTTTTGAAGATTTGTGAAACTAAGGAAGTGGAAACAAGTAACCAGCTTCAGCACTGTTAAATACCGTACTGGCACAAGACACCATGTACAATACTCTACTGACGGACCATGTAATGTTTGTAGGATTTTATAATCTTCCTAGATTGTAATCTTTGCTGGCACTGTCTGAAACAAATTAAAATGATAAGGAATTGCCAGTTTAATAACTTGTAAACTTCTAAACCAAATATATTCAAATATGTCCTAGACACTAGTCTTTGCATTCTTCAGAGCCAGCTATACCTGATTTATGAAAGTAGAAAGGAGTTCTCAGGCTTATAAATGCAGAGAAATTGACAAAATCTGGCACAGGCATAAAAATGGGACTCCTTTATCAACACACCTGATCCACATTCTCAGCATTGCTGGCTGGGCTTCTCATGGATGTCTGGAGTAATTGCTTTGGAGCTTTGAACAATTAATTTAAACAGTGAATTGTTAAACAAAAATGTAAATGTTCACCTCTTTTGTTCTCACAGGTGAGAAAGAAAAAAATTCAAAACTTTCCTCCCCACCAGATGAAATGTTGAACAAAAAGATGGGCCAAGCTTTCCAAAATTAAAAAAAATTCTGAGTATGTACAATTTAACATGAAAATTGGGTTCTTGTCATACCTTAATACTCTGGATGCAAAACAGAATTGCAAATTTTCTCATTTTCAGTGAGGAAGGATAACTCAGCACATTGTGGAAAGTTATAGCGGTTTTTGCAAACTTTTTGAGGACTTCAGAACATTTTTTGAAATAAAAAATGTCAAAAACACTGCACAAAAATTCGTTTTGTACAAGACGTTTCTATGTAATTCTTTGGCAAAAAATAAATAAACCATCCAAATGTTTTTAAAATGTGTGGGCATCAATACAATGCTTTTTGCAAAAAATGTCCCTTGTAGAGCCAGTGTGGCATAGTGATTTGAGTGTTGAACTACAACTCTGGAGACCAGGGCTTGATCCCCAGTTGGCCTTGAAACCCACTGGGTAACTTTGCGCAAATCACATGCTCTCTGCCTCAGGGAAAGTCAAAGGCAAATCTCCTCGACAACTCGTGCCAAGAATACCCCATGATAGGTTTGCCTTAGGGTCACCATAAATCTGGAATGACTTGAAGGCACACAGCAGCAGCAACAACCCATTCTTTTTAAGTGCAAAAAAAAAAAAATCAATAGATTGGTCAGGATTGTTTCCCCCCCCCCTTTTTGGGGGGGGGGTTGTTGTTCAAAAAATTGTGATAAGTGTCTTACATTTGGATGAACTGTTTACAACTGTGCAAGTGAAAGTGTAGTAGAACTCATAAATAGTACAATAGCAACAAAATGTAATGCTTGGGGACAAAAAAATTCCCATCCTAGTAGATTAGCGGTAGGTTTCCCTCCCCACTGGTAGAGCCATCCATTGAAGGATTTGATAACAAGACATGTTAAATCTGTCAGCAGTGAAGTCATATATGATTTGTTAACTACTGTTTGAACCTCAGGCAGTAGAAGCTGGTTCAAAAACTTCATCTCCAAAGGTTTATCATTTCTTCTAGAAAATAGTTTCTGGAATATTCCTGTGAGCATGCTACCCATTTGATTGTTTAGCAACTGATCAGAAGTTCAACATGCTACCTAACTATTCTGAGAGGTACAGGGGGAAATGTTTTAAAAATGCCCTCCATGAAGTTGTATATATGACAGTTTAGATGTCTGGAATGAATTACAGTTTTACATGACTTCCAGCATATGCTGGAAGGAAAGGAGCCGCATGCCAGAAGAAAACAATGTGTGCCACATTGTGTGCCACCGCTATGGGCACAAGCCCCATTCATTTGAATGGGGCTTGAGCATCCGTATTTTTTCCCTTACTCGGGGAGGGGGCGGGGGTCCGAAATGGATCACCTGCATAAGGGAAGGGACGACATATCACAACACTGTAGTCATCCTGTAGAGGGCTATGGTCATTCTGTGTCAAAACGTTCCTTGGCACTTCATAGAATCATGGAATTGGAGACCATCCAGTCTAAACCTCTGCCATGTACTAGGGTTGGTTTCATCTACACAAGTGGGACCAACAATGGAATGCTTCAGGGTAGAACGTCCCATAAAGCCAAACCTGTGCTCCTTCAGGAATTCCCCCTTACCTGTGGTTTTCCTCCCCTTCTCTTCCAGCAGCCTATGGCTACTGAGCATGCTTAGTCTTTTTTTGCACTGTTTTTGGACTTTTACCCATCCTTCTGGCATTTTTCTAAATATTCTGCACACTCCTAGTTCCCTCAAGCCTGCTAATATCAATGTCATTTTATCTATGTAAGCAATGCAGCTCACACTTGAGTGCAGTAAGTACAGAAATTGGAGGCAGTGGTGACTGGTAGCTTCCATCTGTGGCATTACTAGGGTTGGCATCACCTGGTGTGGTAATAGTAACCACCATGGTGTAGTGGTTTCAGCATTGGACTACAACTATGGAGACCAGAATTCTAATCCTGGCTCAGCCATGTAAGCCCACTGGGTGACCTTGGGCAAGTCACACTCTCTCAGCCTCAGAGGATGGCAAGGGCAAACCCTCTCTTAAGAAACCTGCCATGCATAGGGTCACCACAGGGTTGCCATAAGTCAGAAATGATTTGAGGGCACACAACAACAACAACAACAACAGCCATAGTAACATTGGCACAGAGCTTAGAAAACACCATGTTGGCTAGGGGGCCCCAAAAATATTTTCAAGGCTCTGAAAACTTGGCAATGTGAATGTCACATACAGGTGGGAAGAGGATGTATAATGCTGCCAGGTTCTTTTTACTAGCCAACCATGAATGCTCCTATGAGTTTTAAAAATGGCCTGACATACATAAAACTTGCAGATGGTACTTAGGTGGTGGTGTTTGTGCAAGGCAACTGTTAAAAAGTCCAAGAGCAGAGTCAGTAACCCATTGGCAGTCTGACAGAGAGTTTGGGAGAGTGCATAGGTTCAAGCCATGTGGTGGCTTGATTGCAACATTCTTGTTTGTATCAAGAATGAATTTTATATGGGGCTGTAAAAAGGGGAAACCATTTATTGGTTTGTGTACATCCTTGTTGGCAGTTGTCCATTTATGCAACTGAATGGATGTGACAACCTGCAGTTTGATGTTGGAAGTTTGCAAAATGTGTAAGAAATGTATGACAATGAAGAGAAGTTGGAGGTGGAGGCACAGATCTTTCTGGAAGATCTAATCAAAACCATATAGCTGGGATAAGGGAGGATTTCCTGGGAGTGAGGTATTAATCTCTAATTTATGACAACACTGTCCTAGTATTTTTGTTTGCCATTGCCTTTCCCTTAGACTGAAAAATTGTGACTTATCCAAGGTCACCCAATGGGTTTCCATGGCTAAATGGAAATTTGAACTCTGGTCTCCCCAGAGTCCTAGTCCATTGCCCAGATCACTGCAACACAATGGCTCTCTTGTTGAAAATCTGCAAACCTGCAATGAAGATGGAGGTACCGATGGAGTTACCGATCAAATGTAAATGTCTGTGGTTATACATAGTAATAGCAGTAGGGCAAAGAGAAAGTAGACTTTGAATAATTAGTTTATGGAATTCATTGCCAGAGGAAGTGATGATTAAGTCATTGGTCTAGAAGCCCTCCATCACTGGGTGTAAATCAGTGCTTCTCAATTATTTTCTGTCATGCCCCCCTAGGAAGAAGAAAACATTTCGCGCCCCCCGCGCGACTGTAAATAGTATCATTTGTCTATAAAATTGTTATAAGTACACCTCTGCATAACAGAGCTTCGCGCCCCCCTTTACGGAGCTTCGCGCCCCCCCTGGGGGGCCCGCCCCACTATTTGAGAAACACTGGTGTAAATCATGATTTACCAAATGAGACCTTCTCACTAAGAGGAGTAAATTCCAATTGCCAGGTGAGGTGAAGGCAGGGGGAACAGGGGATTGGTTTTATTATATGTCATTTTGGATAAAAAGTGGGATATAGCAATTTTGATTAATAAATAGTAACTGTGGAGGGAGGACTGTGGTGATTTTAACCACTCTGTTCTGTGTGATTCCCAAAAGTAACTGATGCGATCCTTCAGTACTTTGACAGGTCACCAATATCTCACTCAAAAAAGATAACCCAGAGGATAACCTGTTCAGCAGCAGGTTGGAGGTACAAGTTACTTACACATACACACATCAACTGCTCTAAAGGGTTTCTTACTGCTCTGGAGTAGAATAAGCTCTAGAAGACAAGCTACTTGGAAGCCAGCAGCTTTCTCTCCAGATGGTGATGAGATGGTTTTCTCTGCCTCCTGCTCCACCCTTACATCTGCATCCCTTTTACTGCTACCATTGCCACACCTGCCAACTGTGCAAATGTAGTTGCTTTAGCTAATAGAATCTCAGCCTTGGACTGCTTTGTTAAGGGTTGACATCTGCTCTGTGGGAACTTCACAAATGTCAAGCTGATGGCTGAGCCTATAAAAACCCATGCCAGAGCTAAAATCATAGGTGCTTCATGCACCATAGAACTATTACTAATTTTCCTAGAACTGTTTGGTGTTGCAATATGTCTTGGATAGGAATGAAAAGAACAAGTTTTTTGGGGGGAGGGGGGAATCTCATTTCTCCCAACAGTTCACTTTGAAAGAAAGCTATAGCCATCCCCATTAGGTTTCACTAAGTGGACAGTGCTAATGCTACTTTATAGTGCCATCTAGTGAAAAAGGAGGCAGCTACATTATACCAGGAACTTACTAAGTGCCCTAGTAAAGGGCAGGAGATTAACATAAAAATATGTGTCTGGATAATGAGGAGGTAGGAGAGCTGATCAGAACAACAAAGTAGCAGAATAAAACAATCAGGGAAAAGATTAAGAAATTAGCACCCAATAGAGAGGAAAAGAAGCTTGGCCATTAGTAATCAAGGCAAAAGAGAACAGAGAGGTGCCATAATGGAGCAGACTCTGACAGCTTGTGTGAGTGTGCTGGTGTGGTACTACCTACTTCTCTCAGGAAAGCTGCACTGCAAAACAACTCCAAGCAATTGCTTCCAACCTCCCCATCCTAGACTTTCCCTTTGAAATGCCCATGCAATCTTTTGGCTCTCCTCCCTTTTAGTATATACAAAAGGACACTGGATGATGCTGTGCAGTTTTCAGTTATATGAATGGCAGCCACTCTGACCAGTTTTGTAACATTAGTGCTTACCCAACATCTGGAGATAGTAGGGGGCCAAATGCAGGGAGAACCGGATAAACCCTGACAAGTCTGTAATGCAGATAGCTTGCAAGTCCTGTCACTTGAAGATTAAGCGTATCTCAAGTGTACTGCCCTATATCTTCCCCTCTCCTCTCCACAGTATCTCTCATGTTCATAGTCCTGTGGTATTCGTGGATGCACAACTACATGTAAAAACCAAGTTTCTGTACAGGCCAGACATGCTGGTATTCAGACATTCATCTTATGAAAAGCCTGCAACCTTTGGTAGCCACATGGCAATTTTCATCCATACTTTCGTATATATAAGGCTCGGTTACTGCACTGCACACAATGATGGGCAGCCCTTAAGGCACGGATGGACAATATTTGAAGACTTCAAGGAGGGCTTTGGTGGGCCATGGATTGCAGTCTCATCACCCCTGCCTCAAGTCTTCAGTTGACTCGGGACATGGAACTGCATTAAATAAACTTGAGTTGAAGAAACTATGTGCACACTTCAGAAACTGGGGGCAGTTGACTCCATGTTAGTCATCATTTTTAAATAGGTGTGTGTGAGAGAGAAACGTTACAAGTTAATGTCACAATATTACATTTTAAAATGAAAAAATAAATGAATATATTGGGAGTAGAAGAAAATAGCCCTAATCTAACCAATAGAGGTTTTCCATATGGCCGACAGAGGGTTCTGTGGAAGCTCTGCTTGATCAATGGAATAAAAAATGACCCCAAACACTTGAGATCACACAGCTATGGAGAATTATCTTTATCTGGGGCATTCAGAAGAGCTCCACCAAACACTGCCAGAGTCTTTTCTTCCATGTAGGATGAGCAGAAGTACTTCTTTATGAGGTACTTAAACTGTAGAATTCTACAGTACAAGATGTACTTGGACAGCTTTAAAAGGAGATGAGTTAAATTCATGGAAGATGGCTGCTTTTCTTGATAGGTATATGCTGTCAAAAGGCAGGATACTTCTAAATACCGGCTTCCAGGGAACACAATGAAAAGGTTATTATTGCATTCATGGCCTGCTTGTGGGCTTGCCAGTGGCACCTCATTGGACCACTGTAGAAAACTGGATAATGTACAAGATAAACTTTTGCTCTGATCCTGCAGACTATTCTTTATGTTCTGAACAATTCTACAAATATTTAATGATTGTGAATTTTCTGTCCTCCTGTTAGTTCTTAGAGTAACAGATTTATGGCTCATACACACAAAAGAAAAATGCTGTCTTTCTTAAATATTTGTTGGTCAGCACACATCTGGTGTCCGAGGTCTCTGTAACTTGATTATAAGAAAGCCACATCCTGTATGGGCATAAAATAGCACAATTTGGTCAAACCAGAGGAGGGGGAGCTTTTAGAATGATATGTTATTGTTTCACATTTACTGCTGTTGGACATTTGAGTTCTTTTTTGGTTTATATCGTGAAATATACACTTTAAAAAACATGTAAATGGCAGCATAAGAAATATTTTTATCTGTAAAATCTGGATCACACTCCAGCTCTAACGCATTGGAGACGAGTTCTTGGAAATGACACCCCGCCCCTTTTTTTAAAAAAAGTCACAGCTACTGGCTGGATCCATTTCAAACAGGCTGAGATCAGATTCCTATGAGATCACAACGTTACCCAGCATTGCCCTTCACACAGCACAGAAAATGCTTTCATTTCCATGCAGTAAGATTTCATGCAGTAAGAAGCAAACCTCCCAAAACAGAATGTAATGGCACTGTTATTATTCATTTTCTGTCTTGCTTCTGTTTGTAGCAAAATAAACAAGGTATGTTCTAGGATAACAAAACAGCACACTACAAATTTACTCAAATTAAACAGTTTTTTAAAAAAAATTAAAGAAGGGAAAGAGCTATAAGATTTGCAATACTCAACGCAGCTCAGCAGTGGTATAGACTATTCACTGAGTGAGACCAGTAAGGTAATAAATACCCACACTACCCCACTCCAGAATTAATGCATTTTGACAGTTTTAACTGCCATGGCTCCATCCTATGGAATGGTGAGAGTTGTAGTTTGTTGTGGCACCCAAGCTTTCTGAAAAAGAGCTAAATAGATTGTAAACTATAAATCCCAGAATTCCATACCATTGAGCCATGACAATTAAAGTGCTGATCTCTTTTTTTGATAAAATTACCATCTTGTTAGATAAAGGGAATGCTGTGGATATAGTATATCTTGATTTCAGTAAGGCCTTTGGCAAAGTTCCCCATGATATTCTTGCAAACAAGCTTGTAAAATGTGGGCTAGACAAGGCAACTGTCACATGGATTTGTAATTGGTTGACCGGACGAAGCCAAAGAGTGCTCAACAACGGCTCCTTTTCGTCCTGGAGAGAAGTGACCAGTGGGGTCCCACAGGGCTCTGTCCTGGGCCCAGTGCTATTCAACATCTTTATCAATGACTTGGAGGACAAAATTGGGGGCATACTTATCAAATTTGCAGATGATACCAAATTAGGGGGAGTAGCTAATACTCCAGAGGACAGGATCAAGATTCAAAATGACCTGAACAACTAGAAAACTGGGCCATAGCTAACAAAATGAAATTCAACACGGAGAAATGTAAGGTACTGCACTTAGGACAGAAAAACGAAAAGCACAGATATAGGGTGGAGGACACCTGGCTGAATGAAACTACGTGTGAAAGGGATCTAGGAGTCCAAGTAGACCTTAAGTTGAACATGAGTCAACAGTGTGATGTGGCAGCTAACAAGGCCAATACGAGTTTAGGCTGCATCAATAGAAGTATAGTGTCTAGATCAAGGGAAGTCATTAGTGCCCATATTCTGCTCTGGGTACAGGCCCCACCTGGATATTGTGTCCAGTTTGGGCAACTACATTCAAAAAGGACATTGAGAAACTGGAGCGGTCCAAAGAGGGCAACTACCATGGTGAAGGGTATGGAAAACCTTGCCTATGAGGAAACGACTCAGGAGCTGGGGGATGTTTAGCCTGGCGAAGAAGGTTAAGAGGTGATATGATAGTCCTGTTCAAAAATTTAAAGGGATGTCATATTGAGGAGGGAGCAAGCTTGTTTTCTGCTGCTCCAGAGGACTAGGACCCAGAGCCACAGGGATGCAAACTGCAAGAAAAAAGATTCCACCTCAACATTGAAGAGAACTTCCTGACAGTAAGGGTGTTCGACAGTGGAACACACTTCCTCGAGTGTAGTGGAGTCTCCCTCCTTGGAGGTCTTCAATCAGAGGCTGGATGGCCATCTGTCGGGGATGCTTTGAACTGTGATTCCTGCATGGCAGGGGGTTATATGGCCCTTGTGGTCTCTTCCAACTCTACAATTCTATGATTCTATGATTCTATGTCAAACTGCATTAATTCTGCAAACTGCAGTGTAGATGTTGCATGGCTCCTCACAAGCTAAAATGAGGAGGGGAGGCTGCATTATCCTTCACAGAGCAAATGTGTGAGGGCCACGTGGAGAAGATGATCAATCTATTTGTGGATGGTTTTGTTTGCATTCATTCATAGAATTATATCCCAAGTTGGCCATCCAGTGACAGAATGTATTTTCCCTCTTGCTTCATCCCTTTGCCTATACCTCAAATCTGATCTGTATTTTTTTAAAACTCCTACGCAAATATTGAATATGTGTGCATGTATACATTTCTTAAAGTGCACATTTCTAAACAGATTTTACTCTAAAGTTCACAATTTCTTTTTCTTTTTCTTTTTTTGAGCCCAGCAATGTATTACAAAATTCAGAGAAGCATGAAACTCGGAAGAATGACTACCTTCACACATTAGTACAGGAAATACAGATCATATTGCTTTACTTCAAAATATAGACTGAGTGAAATCTTGCTGTATTCGTATGTACAAGTAAAGCAGCCCTGCAAAAGCTATTTAAGAAGTTTTTGTTAAAGGCTAACTAAAACTGCATCCATACTGCAGAAATAATCCAGGTTGACACCACTAACTGCCATAGCTGAATGCTATAGAATCCTGGGATTGGATTTCTAGTTTTGTGGGATATTTAGTCTTCTTTGTCAAAGAGTTCTGGTGTCACAACAAACTACAAATCCCAGGATTCCATAGCACTGAGCTGTAGCAGTTAAAGTGGTGCCAACATGGATTATTTCAACAGTGCAGATGCAACCTAAAAGTGTGCCCTGTTTTGTGTTTAGAGAATAAAATTGCCAATGAAAAAATTATTCCCTCATTATATCCAACCTACTGTATAAAAGACAGTTGGAACTAGTGTCCATAGTAGCTTTGAGTTACTCCCCATATATGTTGCCGTGATTCTTTACCAGTGTCAGTTGATCCAACAGAGATCTCTGGCATTGGTTTTCAGAGCATGTGAAAATTGAGCTTTCAGAGATATTATCCACACTCGTTGTTACTATGTGCCTTCAAGTCAACTCCAACTAATGGCAACTCTATTACAGGGTTTTCTTGGTAAGATTTATTCCTCTTACTGCTTTATCACACAAAGGGGCAAACAGGATTTAAATGAGAGTTAAACAAGAGTTAAGCAGGAAATGCCTGATATTTATCACACAACATTTCCTGTTTAACTCTCATTTAAATCCTGTTTGCCCCCTAGTGTGAAAAAAGCAGTCAGGGAGAGAGAGTATGACTTGCTAATAGTGGATTTCTGTGGCTGAGTGGAGGGAAATGTGAACCCTGGTCTCCTGGAGAACTAGCCCAGCATTCAAACCACTATATCATGTTGGTCTTTGTAACCTACACCTATTTCTGCAAATGTTATGGCATAGTATTTCACCTGACAAATTCAGCTGTAAATCTGTCCCATCTTTGCCAATCAGTTTAATTTCAAATGCTTTCCCTGGAGACAATGCACTGATGCAGTTGTCAATGGAGAAAATTTACAGAAATAAAAAGGTTCTGTCAAACTGGTTAAGGAACCTTGCTTACAAAGGCAAATCTGTATTGCTTTCGGCCACCAGATGTCTGTATGTAGAAAAGCCATCAGATAGTAAAATTTCCCATCTGTATTTGGATTAGTCACTGAGATAGGGATGGCTCCATGTTTCATTAGCATTCTGCTCAAGTCATCCACCCACTATAATAGGCTATAGCTGTTACCATAATTATCTATCTTAGCATACCTTATCACCACAAGCACAGCTTCAAGGATCAACTTTACAGAGTCAGCTCTTGTTCTTAGTTATAATTAGAGCTTGGGAAATATTGCAGAAGGCGGCTTTTGCATAGTCATTTAACCCTTTTAAATTAGTTTTCAATTGTGTTCAGGCCCCTTTTGGAATTTGCTTTCTATGAATATTCCATACATCACTGGGAGACTTAACAGTAAGTTTGTTTGTTTTTCAGGCTTTTTTTTCCCAGAAAGAATGCTTTAAAAGTCATAAAGATAAACAATTTCACTACAATTTTGCACTGCAGAAAGACTTTTGCCAAACAGGTCTTGTAGGGAAAAACAAAAAATGTTGGCTCTACTATAGTTTTCATGTGACCTTTGGGCAGATGCCCTCATCTCACTGTGCCACAAGCTATCCAGAGTTGTGGCCAAACCACAGTCTAGCCTTAATGGCTGGAAACATCACCTATACTCAGCATCAAAGAAACTCTGTTTATATTAGATAATTAATGATGCCCAGGGCCTACCAAACAGGTTCATCCAAGCCACAGCTTTGGAACTCTGTCTCCCAATTGTGCTAGGGGTGTGGCTTTGTGAATCTAGCTACAAAATTGAGTTGAAGGTCTGTGCCTGTTTTCTCATAGGCTGCATTCTCCGTGCAATACAACTCTCTTCAGGGTGGAGGAAACCCGTTGTTCCAGGACAGGGAGTCATTTAACACATATTGGCTGAGATCCTGCATGGGACATGTAGATACGATGTCATAGCTTCGCTCCATCCTCCAGTCCTGTATATTTATTAATATCTCACCTCTCTCCCATTGTAGTACCTAGTGTAAACCTTGTTGCTTTGTGAACCTTTGTTGTCAAGACTGAAAATGTGCATGTGGTTGGCAACTGGCAGAATTTCAAAATGAGCTAGGAAAGAATGGACAGAGTTCTAGTCCTGGTTGTTCTTTTGCTACATTTCTGGTTTTCTGCTTCTTCTTCTTCTTTCTTTTTTTAATTCCATGGATGCTCTGTTCTGCGTGTCTTCTAGGAGAAAGGAAGCTGACTCCTAAAACTCATCTTAAAAGCCTGACGGCCATATCAAGTGAAAATGTTTTGCAGCTGACAAGTGGGGTGCTGAAAGATCCAGCCCCCACACATCCATCCCTCACCTACCAGTGATCTGCAATACAACTAGCAGAAGAAAGAATCCCTGTGGGCTCCTGTCACAACTCTACATTATAACATGGGTCACTGGCAGAAAAAGGCTGAATACATCATCCTTGAGCACCCTGTTCACCAGTACCACAGGACTCCTCCTTTATTTGGTATGGCTATCTGGAGTTTAAGAAGTTTTTAGGGTTATTTGCAGTCAAGACAATATTATCATGATCATAAATGTGAATACAAAACAGTTATGAAGTTGTGAATCTAGTTTATGACATCATAATTGTCTAACAGGCTGCCAGCCATCGTTACCTATATGTAGGCAATTTCATTTGAAATATTAGCATATGGGCAATTCCAGGCGATGAGTGAATGATATTTCAAGATATATTCAGAGCTGATTTCTAGAGGAGAAGGAGGCTTAAGATTTTAATAACAGACTCCCTCCACCATTGTCTAAGAAGCATTGTGATTGTCAGAAAGAACAGTATGAATGGAAGAATGTATGGATACCTCTTTTTCCATTGACCAAGAGTTATGCATGTTTGTCTAGTTCTGCTATAATGTTTTCCAAATGTTTTGGAGAACCTCTTCTTCTCCCTAAATCCACTGCCAGCCTCCTACTTAGACTTGAATTCCACGATACAAGAAAAGCATTAGCATTCAATTTAGAAACTCTATATTTTTTATTTACCAAGCAACTAAGCAAAGACTTTTAAAAACTTTTTTTTTAAGCTGGTGATGATGTGAGGAAAATAGTTTATGAAGAAGCTTTCTTGTTTTTGTTTTTGTTTTTTCATTCAGAAACTAGCTGGTCCTAATGCAAATTGGGGCAGCATACTTATTTAAATAAAAAAGAAAAAAAATCCTAATCAGTATGGCACATAAGTAATGTTTCATGTATAGTGAGCCTTTGGTACCTGCTGGGGTTTGGTTCCAGGACCTCCTATGGATACCAAAATCCATGGATGCTAAAGTTCCCTTTTATATAATAGGGTAGTAAAATGGCATCCTTTATATAAAATGGCAAAAATAAAGTTTGCTTTTTGATTTTTTAAAAATATGTTCAATCCATGGTTGGTCAAATCCATAGATGCAGAATCTGCAGATGTGGTGGGCTGACTATAGCTTGCTATTAATGTGTGATCACTAGGGTTCCCAGCTCTCAAGGCTTGGCCTCTCTTCTCCAGTGCTCAGGATGAGGACAAAGAACATCCGAGTGAGAGCATGGCCTTGCAAGTGTGTGTGCATTTCCTTATTTATTAGATTGGGGGGAGAGGGCAGTATTTGAAGGACATTATATGTCCACCTGTGTGTAGCATGTTTAATGAAACTACAAGGGGCTGCCCCTTTTAACACCACCCTTGTAAAATCTCCAGAGCATGTCCCCTTTAACATTGCAAGAGGTCATTCTTAGGTCTCAAGGTTTAGCCCTGAAAGTTCAGGTCCTAGGTATTAAGATCTGGCAACCTTGGTGAGCACACAAAAGGGGCTACTCTAACTGGGATTTAGACTGTTTTCTAGGATGAGAGTACAGTGGATCCTTGTTATACGATGGGGTTTGGTTCCAAGATCCCCCGTGTATAACAAAATCCGTGTATGCTCAAGTCCCATTAAGTATAATGGCATAGCAAAATGCTGTCCCTAATAAAAAATGGAACATCAAGGTAAATTTATACTTTTTTGGAACATTTTCAAACCGTGTATGCTTGAATCCGTGTATAAAAAATCCGTGTATAAGAAGGGCCGACTGTATACTGTTGTATATATATAAACTGTTGCTCTACATCAAAGATGAGGAACATATGACTTACAGGCCGCTAATGTTGATGCCATCACATTTTCCATTGCCACTACAACCTAGCAATCCTTCTGGGAAACAAGGAGTAAAGGAAGCATGTGCCTTGTTTTCCAGAAAAATCATCCTCACAGAGTGCTGCCCAAATCATGTCTTTGCTCTGATTTCTGTAACAGCAGTAGTTACAAGGGAGGTAGACAGCTTCCAATGGGTTCTGAGCACTCTCTAGCCCCTGATGTTGCCTATTACATTTTAGATGCAGGATCTGTAGATGGATGTGCATTCACAATATTAAAATGTTTTTATATGAACATTTCCATTGTCCACTCAATCAAATTTGTTTCACAACCTAAAATATTTTGAAAAGCTTAGTCTAATAGACATATAGATTCTTCCTCAGCAAGGCTTAAGCCATTACATGATTAACAATTCTGTTTTTAATAAAGCTGTATTCTTGCAGTGAATCTGCTCAGTAACTCTTGCAGTAGCTTTGCATGTTGGTTAGAGTAGTCCTTCATGTCCTTTAAGTCCTTGAGTTTAAAACATTTAAAAGGTTCCAATATAATTAATAGGCAATATTTGGAAATTTAAGGGAGACTGATTCCATTGTTACCTAAAATAGAATCTTGTCATGCTAATTAAAAGGAAGTCCCATTAGCCTAGCCCAAACGTTGGCGCTTTGTAAACAGAAGTAAAACTTCCGTTTAACCTTAATTTGTTTAATGTGGTTTCACTTATCTGCAAAGAACTGTAGGATCCTCGTGCTGCATTGCAGAGCTTGCACTGTCTTGTGATTCTGCATTATCTTGTGTTGATTCACTGTACACTATCTACCTCCTAGTCATATTTGCATGCTTTCCCAGTCAACGTCTGGCCCTAGCATATCATAGAATCATACTGGAACACCTCTCTAGGCATTTCTAGATCCTCCAGTGTGATTCTATGGTATACTTCCACCACAAGTCCAAGACATTGTTCATTTCAGGTAAGAAAAATAGCATTTGTGATTATCTGTGATTTTCATTATACACGAATAGTCCTGGAACATATCCCTCACATTAAATGGGGCCTTACTGTATGTAAGAAGAAGGTCAGGAGTACACTTCACAGACTGGGATGGAAATCACTACTAGGAAATAATTCTGATCATCACATATTTTAGTGTCTGATTTTAGTACATTGTAGTAAAGGGCAACATGTCTTACTCTGGGAAATGTGAACCTCCTGGATTCTGTGTCATGACATAATGCAGACTTCATCAGCCAGTTTGTTCAAAGTGAATATATAGGAAAGCTGTCTTGATAGCTAATTGTTAATTGCACCTCCACAAGATTAAAACTACCTGAATAATATATATTAAACACAGAAACATCTTTCCATGACCTTTGTTTGACCCAATACCAAATATAGTAAGGGTACTTTGATTGTACAGTTCAGATGAATAGTCAAGAGTGTTGACTGTGTCAGGCAGACTGTGAAATGTACACTACAGTTTATAATAAGATTATGCAAGCTGCTTATGGTTTAAAAAACACAATATGAGTATTATCTTTTGTTCAGTGTGAATGTGTTTTCCCTCTGTATAGGTATTAGGAAGTCTCCATTAATAAAAGTATCAGTTTTCAATTCTAGCAATGACAATTCAGTCAGGCACTTATGTACATTATATTAAGGATGGGGGTGGGATTTGCCAAGAGAATTTGCAAAGCCGATGGAAACAGAAAGATCATATTATACCATGGCATGGTACCTCTAAGCACGTAGTTGTTTTTCTTATTACCATTTTAGGGCAGTGACTTAAAGCAAATGCCTTCAATGATGTCATTTTCAGCAGGCTCTACTAACACAGCGGATCATGTCTTCATTTTTTAAAAAGAAACCTTTCTTTTAAAGGAAAGCCTTGAAATGCATACTTTGAGAATATGCTTTCAACATTCCAATGCTGTCACCAAGGCATTAGCCGCTGGCCAGGATTTATAATGATGGGCTACAAAGGGTCTGATATAAGCATGTACTTTAGTGAATCCTTAAATAAAGGTCACAATTTGTGTATGTATTTCAATAAGTATATATTTTCTGATGTGAATTCATTGTTATTGTTGAGAACTGTAAGGAACTATTTATTTGTGGTCAGGGCTGGAATCCACATGAACTATGCTGAGCAGTTTTCACATAGGTACTGGATATTTGGCTGCATCCTGTTGGTAAGTTGTTGTTGTGTGCCTTCCAGTCATTTCTGACTTATGGTGATCCTAAGGCAAATTTATCACAGGGTTTACTTAGCAAGATTTGTTTGGTAGAGAGTTGCCTTTTGCCTTCCTCTGAAACTGAGAGAGTGTGACTTGCCCCATGGCCAAGTGGGGATTTGAACCCTGGTCTCCAGAGCTTTAGTCAAACTACTACATCATGCTGTTACAATGTTGTAAGTCAGACTTCTGCCCATGTAACTGTTCCCTATTCGTGTTTATGAGTGTGGAAATATTGTCATGATTGTAAGTGTCCCTGAAACCCAAAACTCTAGCCATCTGCACTGAGCAACTGAGTTCTGTGACAATGGTGAGAGGGGTGCTGCAAGATAACATGACTCACCCCCTCCTACCAGTGATCAATGGTGTTTGTAGCAAAAGCAAGGAACCCTATGGGGTCCTGCTACAACTCTTCATCACATTACTTGGAGGGAGAGAGCTTATCAGGTAGGAAAAGTATGTTTTGTTCAATACAAAACATGGAAAACTTAATTTCTAACCAGATCTGTATTTTCTCATTTGTTACACTCTGTATTTATTATTCAAATTATATGCTCTAAGCAACTGTGGTTGATGCTGAATGTACCATGCTCACTGCATGAGTCATTTCTAAGGCTTTCTCTGCATGGACCAAGAGACCCCCCCCCCCCCCAGCCTTTTTCTGGAACCATCCTCTTCAAACAATGCACAGCCCAAACTCCAGTTCTGATGTTAGCAGTCTGAATTTCCTCCATCATGTTCCACAACAGAACCAGGGTATAACAGATTTAATCCATATTTTAAAAACTTACCACCCCCAAACTGAATTTTAATTCTAATCCAGGCTGCATCCGGATCCTATCACATGGACTTTTGCTGCCGATGCTGCCAGGTGGGTGCAACCCATGTAACTTCTGGTTAGAATCCAAGTTCGGATGGCCGATTGTTATACACAAGAAAGACCACACAAGCTAGGAGAGGCTGCAGCAATTTGATTTTGCCTGAGTCTACAGGGAAGGGCTTGACTCAATTCCCTCCTCTCCCCCTTCCTAAGTTGATTGAATGAAAACTATTTTGCACTTTAAAGTTAGTTTGCAGCAATTTCTGTAAATTGGGGACAAAGGGGGGAGTGGAAAGAGGAACTGGGACATTTTAAAAACAACCGAAAAAGTGGAGCAAGAGAAAATTAATCAGAACTGTCCCTGCTAAATTGGAGCAGTTGGAGGATATGGGTTTGGGACCTGAAATCTCAGAACCTGGGGTATGCCTGAGGTAGCAAATCTACAGTGAACAATCTAGTTTGAACCACCTACTTAAGGAGCACTTCTTGAGACTATTCTTTGTTAGGGGCTCTTCTTCCCCCTCTTGTTTCTCTAAGGGAGTGGGAGAACTTTTACTTCCCTGTTCAAGTTATCTTAATACATACTGTTCCCATTTCTTGAAAATGAGCTGCCTTTTGATAGCTGTATCTCAAATACAACTTAACAATGAATGATCTCTTCTCCTTCTTCCTTGAGCTTCCCTTTGCATGTGTGTCTGCTTGCACCTTGAATGTGGGAGCTAGTTATTTAGACAAGCCAGTTGTGTGTGATATGAGCAGCCCAAATCTTCTGAGATCAAACTGTTATGAAACAGGAGGAAGAATGAATACCGGGCCAATGGCCATTTGTTGCCAAGGTCAGATGTGCAACACTAATAAGTTTAAGAGTAAGTCAATGAAGCAAATAAAGTGATAGCTGCATTCCCGTTTTTCATTTCTTTATAAAGGGAATGAGAAGGCCTGATAAGCAGATTTTTTCACCTCTAAAATTTACTGTGATAAGTGGTTCCTTTTTCTTGAAAGGGCCCATTGTTGAGTACAAATGGCAGTTGTTGAAAATGCATTTCACATCAGCCTCTAAGCAAATAAAAAGAAATCAAACCATTGAGTGAAAATGTCCCCAAAATGTAAGCTAGTAAACAAAATGCTTGCTTTATTAAAAATTATTTTCCTCAGCTTATTTTATATCTTCTAGAGTTTTTTTTTTAAAAATAAATCTATTTTGATTACCAAATATTGCTTCATTAATTCTCCTTTTTTAAGAACAGTATCCTAGTAGGATAGTTCATATTTAAAATTAGTAAACAAAAGATACTTTTGGTGGTCTAACTGAAAATATTTGGCCTTGGATGTTGTCCTTGACTAGCGTCACACTTTTTAAGCAGGCAGACTGCCTATGTAGGGATACGCATTCATGACCCAGGCAATTCACACTGAAAGTACTCTGGACAGAGAGGAAGGATATGGAAATCTGAGAGGCATTCCCATATCTTTTTTTCTTTTATAATCTGCAAGCAAAATCCATGGAGGAATGAGTTTTAAGAACTGGGATGTGGCTCAGATTAGCACAAAGAAGTGAGAGACTGAGCAACAGGGAGCCTTGCTTCTCACAGGTTGGAGCCTCTTGACACTGGCTTTGCATCCACAAGAGCTTCTCATACAACTCCTGTAGGTGCCATCAGAATGCCAGCAAGTTGAAAAGAAGCTATATGACACTGTAGGCAATTGGCCAATAATCATTCAGATCTAATGACACTGTAGGCCATTTAGCAAACCACGATTCAAATCTCTTCCGTGCCTTTGCTCACTATTGGCTTTGAACGTTGTGAGACCTGTATGGGCATGTTTTTTCTTTTAAAGGATCAGTGTTCTAAAATATCTTGGCACAGTATCAGGGAGGTCTCAGTTCCCTACTCCCATCCTGTAAGAATAGCTAAGAAACCTGGTATGAATCACTGTTGAACAATGCAAGTCTTTTGTATTGTTGGTTGGTTGCTGCAATATGTTGTGGATTTTTTTTTTTAATAAAGAGAACAACTCTGGATGGGAATAAAATGTTGCCGCTAGTGCTGGGAATTGCCACTGAATGTTCTGGGAGAACAGAAATGGTGTCTGATTATTTTTTAAAAAACCACAGCTTCACCAACAAATACAGAATCCAGGCAGATTGATTTGCTGTGGGGCAAATAGCAATATTACATCAGATGACATGTTAAATGTGAGGGAAATGGTTCAACAAGCACTGGGCTGCAGTCCCAAACATATTAGGAAGCATCCTTTTAAACTCAGCAAGACTGCTTCTGAATAAGCATGCTAATGCAATGGCAGAGCTGTCAAGATCATTGATTCACTATTGGGAATTGCCAAAATATATGTTACTTTAGGTTTTTTTGTGAGTTTTTTGGGCTATGTGGCCATGTTCTAGAAAATTTTCTTCCTGACGTTTTGCTAGCATCTGTGGCTGGCATCTTCAGAGAATGCTTGCCTGGAAAAAGTGTGTGTGTGTGTACACACACATACATACATACACATATACATACTGTGTGAGCCTGGGAATGCAGGAGTGATTTGCATGTGTATTACTCTATGCTGATGGCAGGCCTCAGCCTGGGAGGCTAATGCAAACGAGGATTAATGTCTACTAATTGGTGATCAATTATCTGCTGGGAAAGCCCCTGACTCTGAGTGGTTTCCCATTTGCATTTGCTGAGTCCTTATTTTGCTATTCCTCAGGACTGGTAGCCAAATTTTGTTCACTTTAAGAGTTTCTTCTTTCCGGTTGAAATTATCCAGATGTTTATGGATTTCAATGGCTTCCCTGTGCCTCCTGACACAGAATTTCAGTGTTTTCAAACAGTATTTTATGCCCAGGATGGTTTGTGGCAAGTTCTGCTACTGCTGATTTTTCTAGCTGGCCCAGTCTGCAGTGCCTCTTGTGTTCCTTGATTCTTGTTTGCACACTGCGTTTGGTGGTCCCTATGTAGACTTGTCCACGGCTGCATGATATGCGGTAAACTCCTGCGGCTATGAGAGGGTCTCTCTGGTCCTTGGCTGAGCGAAACATTTGCTGGATTTTCTTCATCGGTTTGTAAACTATTTGAAGGTTGTGCTTCCTCACCACTTTGCCTATTCTGTCTGTGACTCCTTTGATGTATGGTAAAAATACCTTCCCTTTGGGTGGCTGCTTGTCTTCACTTCTCTGGGTTTTCCTGGGCCGGGCAGCCCTTCTGATGAGCTGGAATAACCATTAGCCTGTAGAGCCCGGTACATGTTACTTTGCATCCTGTGCAGCAGCTGTAAGACTTGCTTGTGAATTTTTTTCCCCTACATAGAATGGCTAATAAGGCTATTACAGTCCTCCCTTCCTTTAAGCAGGGGATCCATTCCAGAACCCGCCCCCCATGTAAAGGGGAAATCGTATATGCTCATACCCAATTGAAAATAATAGGACGTGTGCACACACCATTCATAACATTGTACCACAGCTTCAGCGTATGCTGAAAGCCGCAGAAGGGAAGCCCACGTATGGCTCCGGCTCACTGTACTATTCAAAGCAATGTAGTCGAGGAGCCCACAGAGGTGGTGAAATAAAGCAGCATACAGTGGTACCTCGGGTTACGAAATTAATTCGTTCCGCGGCTAATTTCGTAACCCGAAAAACCTTCGTAAGCCGAATTGCCATAGGCGCTAATGGAAAAAATAGCTCTCTGCTGCCCTCCGGTGGCGGCCTTTCCATTTAAAACAGCGCCGGGGTTTTTTCGTAACCCGAAAAAACCTTCGTAAGCCGAAACAATAAATCCCTATGGGATTTTTTCGTATCCCGAAAAATTCGTAAGCTGGGTAATTCGTATCCCGGGGTACCACTGTATTCATAGAAAAGTAAGTTTAGAAATGAGAGCCAGCATGGTGTAGTGGTTTGAGCATTGGACTGTGACTCTGGAGAGCAGAATTGAAATCTTCACTTGTCCAAAGAAACCCACTGAGTGACTTTGGGCAAGTCACACACTCTTGCCAAGAAAAACCCATGATAGGCTTGCCTTAGGATTGCCACAAGTCAGAAACAATCTGAAAGCAAACAAGAACAACAAACTTCAGCAATGCTCAGAAACAACAGATGGAGTGATCAATCTCCCTAGACTGTTCAACTTCAGACAGATGAGTGTTCCATTCACTTAAATGTTACTTTGTAATAATAATAATAATAATAATAATAATAATAATAAATATCTGCATATAAACACCAGCCACAAAGCTATTTTAGAACCCTTTCTTCTGAGATACACATCTTCTGTGTGCAGGGTTTCCCCCTCCTCTACAGAAATATTCAGTCAAGTGGTCTGTCCCCACTGCCCCAAACCCCCAGTGTGAAGTGATACAAATAAGAAATAGGTTGGCCATAGGGCTTATAACAGAGCTTTAAAAATTGACTTACTGCTCCCAAATTGAATTCTAATTCAGGCTGCATCTAGATCCTATCACATGGATTTTTGCCACCAATACCACTGGGTAGGTGCAGCCTGTGTAACTTCTGGATGGAATCCAAGTTCAGCCGGCTGATTTGCAAAGCCTGAATCCGAGTTCAGCTGACCAGTTTGCAAAGCTGGGAAGTTACATGGACTGCAAAAATCCATGCGACAGGATCCAGATGCAGCCCGAATTAGAATTCAATTTGGGAGCAGTGAGTTGATTTTTAAAGCTGTGCGATAAGCTCCCATATCTCATCTCCTGTTTTTGAAAACTAGGGTGTACAGACAAACTGAATACAGCATTTAATTTACTGAACAACACATACTTTAAAGGAATACTGTAGTCTTCAGTCTCTGTGTTCTTATTCCTGTGCTCTTGCTGTTACATGATTTGTAAGAAAACTAGGGTTGGGTTTTGTAACTGAATAAGTAATATTTGTATTATTAGTATTACCTCAAAAGCATTTCCTTAATCAAGGAAAAAATCACATTACATAAAGTTACATCATCTCAGTATCACAAATTCCAAAAACTGGTGGCTAGAGAGTTTTTTTACAGGGGCTCTAAGTGTTTTTCTGAACTTCTCAAGCAATGCTGCTCAGTGACTTAATTGACTAGACATTGGTATTAGTTATTACTAAATTTAGCTTCTTTTCTACTGTAACCAGTGTCCCTCTGCCAGATCGGGGCCTGAGCAGCCACAGCGGCAGCCCCGGAGGCCTCAATCAACCGCTTTTCCAGGACTCAGGGAAGCGGCAAAATGTAGCTTCCTCCCATCCTGGAAAGGGGTGTTCATGGGACTTCATGCCCCAGGACACCCCAGGGAGCCACTGCAGTGAGAGAAAGGAGCCGCTTGGCCCCTTTCCTCCCGGCTTAATTCCTGCAGCCGTTTGGTGGCTGCGGGAACGAGGTGTTCCCCAGGAAGGAGCTCCTTCCGGCGCCGCAAATAGGGTGCCCTATCCGCCCTGTAGTGGCGCGAGCACATCACACCCATGCTGCACCATTTGGACGCAATGCTTCAAAATGGCGGCACCCATCTGTACAGGGCGCCGCTATTTTGACATACGGAGTACATGCTAGGGTTGTGGGGCATCTGTAAAGGATGCCCCGAGGCAACGCTAGCATGTATTCCTTAAGTGCTAAAAGGCCCGTCTGTCCAGGGCCCATAATGTCTTTTTGTACCATTCCTGGATAACTTAAGGGGAAAAGTGCAGCTGCATTCATGCCATACTTTGTTGTTTCCCATTAGTGTTTTGAAGAACAGAGATGGAACACTAAATTGACCTTTGGATTGATTCCAGTGGTGGGGGGGGGGGGATATTCTTCCTCCTGCACACTGTTCATGATTTTTGTAAATGGAGTTACAAGGCCTTCATATGACTTACCTTTAATATGATTCCGTCATCCTCCTCTAAAAATTTAACTTGGATCTACTTTATCTAGCCAGCCTTACCTCTGCGACATGAGGTACAGAGGATAATGGCACATTTAATCAGGGAATAAATGTGCATTTTACTGGATGACCACATCCAGAAAATATGGTTTAGGGAATTAATTACTTTAAGGAGATAGCATGGTATGCTTGTTTCACTGTTGGACTACAGCTCCAAGAAACTATGGTTGTAATACATGCTCTGCCATGGGAACCCACTGGCGACCTCGAGCAAGCCACAATCAGCCTAAGAGGGAAGGCAACGGCAAGCCTTCTCTGAATAAATTTTGCCAAGAAAATCCTAGGAGAAGGGCGCTGTAAGTCAGATTTTTATTTGAAGATACTTAATAACAACAATGTAATATCCTAGCATATACGTTTAAGCAGTCCCCTCTGCTGGTTAACATCACCTATTACATTTGTGGAGCAGCTCCTTCAGACCTATGCAAAATATCTGTAAGGTTGCCACCTGGGCTGAACAGTCCTGTTTTGTTGGACGTGACAAAATGAATTACTTGACAATCCAGATGTTCCCTGTGTCTCTCCAGTAAGTTTGCTCAGGATTTCTCTATCTCTTCCTTTCCAGAAGGTTTGCTAAGGACACAGTAATATTTCTACAAAATCTGAATGTCTGGGCATTGCTCCTGGGCATTCCCTTGAATTTCTACTCACTGACTGATGGAACACTCAAGAGGTAACCTTCTTGTGCGGTTCCTATCTGTTCTGCCAAGGGCGAGAACAGACAGCCTTCCCTCAGATTTCTTAAAGAATACTGTTGGGAAAGGGAGCAGCCATGTTCTTACAGGTGGCTCAATTTAGAGACACCATGTAAGGAAATCCATTACATCTTGTACTTCTCTGATGAATTTTTCCATATTGTTTTCCCCTTTTATCTCATACTGGTAGTTTTATTTGCTATTTTGTCTATCTGGATATGTTGTGATAGACTCATAGAGTTGGAAGAGACCTCAAGGGCCATCACGTCCAACCTCTGCCATGCAGGAAGACACTATCAAAGCACCCCTAACAACTGTCCTCTGAGTAGAAGCAGTGTGGATAAAACAATGGACTTCTGATTAGTCTTTCTTTCACATATGTTTACCTGTAAGTCCATTCTATGCCATATACTAGTAGTGATGTACCTACGGCACGTGTGCCAGAGGGGCACTCAGGCTTCTCTGTGGGTACACGCATCATCACCCCAGCATAGAGTTCACCTGTAGAAAAGACGATAACACCTGAACCTCTTACAGGGCACCTGGTGAGCTTCTGCCTGCCTCCATTTCACCCAGGGCCCCTGCCCCCCTCTCTCCCCCACAATGCCTGCGAAGGAACGCTTCTGCTGGATGCCACAACTCACCAATGGTGATTCTGCCACCGAGGTGGGGCTTCAAGGAGCAGTCTTGCCTCCACGTCTTCATGCCGGTCACATGTCTGGTGACCCAGCACTGATCCTACGTTAGGAGCCACCAGCCACACAGGCATCCATGTTTAGCCCATGGTTACCATGGCAATTGACAAAGGCCACTGTTTCCTCGGAGCTGGGGCAGTGACATCACATGCGGGCTCCTGCATTCTGAGATAGAGCTCTGAAAAGAGGTGAGCAGCAACTGACGAGTCATGTAATTGTTTTCTCTTAGTCCTGCCCTCCGTTCAAACTGGTATGGCCCATTTCTCCTTGGTGTCAGTGGAGGCACCTGGACTGGCATATTTAGGGAAAGGGGGAAACATAGTAGGAAGAGCATGTGAGTGAGATAAGAATTTTCCCCGAGAAGGCAGGCACAGCCATCATTGGGGCCGAGCCTTCTGAACCCAGAGTCCGATGGAAGAAAGAAAGAGTGAGTGGAGGGGAGTCTCTGTGGCCTCAATCCCATGAATCCTCCGCCAGCCCACTCGCTTTTTCAGCTGCCTTTAAAGGGCCCCGGATCACCCTCCCTCTCCTCTCCTTTTGTCTGCAGTTTATTTCATTTGCTGCCCATGAGACCAGGAGGCAGGAAGAGTTTGCTCTTGGGGTGACAGTGAGTCCTGCCCCGCCATTCCTAGTCAGGATGTCCTCCTTTTCCAGGACATGTCCTACATTCCAATTTTCTCTCTAGGAGCAGTTGCATAATGTCCTCCATTTTGAGCATGACTAAGAAGCAGGAATTGACATTTCTGAGTGTTTTTAGCTTTTGTTTGGCAACATCCCACATTTTTCTTGAATGCCCTACATTTTGCGGTGCCCTGTCCTGCTTTGCCATGAGGACATCTGATCACCTTGTTCCCAGTAGGCTCAGGCAAAAGCTAACTGTTGCAGCCCCTTCTAGCTTTTGTGTCCTTCCTCATTCATAATTCCTGCCACCCCAATCAGGCGATGCTGCTCTTTGTCCACATCTGAACCAATTTTCATCTGTAAAAGGTTGGTGAGTTTGCAAGAAGTGACTTTTACCTTTCTGGCCCACTGTCAGCCCTCCTGCACTGAACACTGAAGGCTGAGTCCTAGTATGAGGACTTCCAGATAGTAGTGCTGGCAGAATTTCAAAATAGCAGTAAGGGACAGTGGAAATGGTGGCACCCACTTTACAATCGGGGAGTAGCTATGGACAGGTTTGTCTACTATATAACTGCCAAATAGAAGTATTAATTTCAGTCAACTAAGTGATGTTTTTCTCTATTAAACTAACACACTGCCCACATTCATAAACTACATGATGCACACATTTCTATCTTTATGAAGGGCCTATACCCCAAAACGAGTTTAGAAAACTGAGTTTTTCTTTTGTTTCTTGCCCTCTTGCTCAGTCTATATAAAAGGACCTTGAGCTTGTTTGGAGGTTCTATCAGGAGAGCACAGCTATCATATACCCTTGACCGAAGAACGGTACACTCCTTCTATCTGGGATGGTTGTCCTCTTCCACTGAGCATGCAACTTTGGGAGGAACGCACATGGAGAGGTGAGGGAGGAAGGGGACACCTGTCTAGCCAGCCAGATCAGCCGAATCAACCCTGGTGATCAATGGGGTGACAGATATTGCAGCCAGATTGCCCTCACATCCAAATTAGCTGAAACTAGCAAAATTACCTCCCCCAATCTGTTAATAATAACAACATAAATTCTTGATGCTTTTCCAGCAGACTGACATTTATCATACTGTTATCTTTTATGCATAACAGTTTACAAAGAATAGGTGTGATCAGGGTTTAAATTACAGTGCGCCTGCATAATACGCAGGTGTGCCATAAGCGGCTTTCAGCTTATGCTGAAGCCTGCACTGGAAGAGGCAATGGCATGCACGCCTATTGCACAAGCACCGCACCGTGCCACATGTATAAACCCCATTATTTTCAATGAGGCTTGAGCATATGCAGCATTTCCCTTATGCGGGGTGGTGGTGTCCAGATGGGATTCCCCGCATAAGTTAAGGGCCCACTGTATTTGAATTAATTCTCTGAACAACTTTGGCCTGAGACAAATGAGCTGAAAGGGGCGTGGTGATGGTGATACTAGGTTTCCAGACTGCACAGCAACCACATGGTTCAGAACCCTAGTCCATGGTCCAGAACCCATCTTGATGTAAGGGATGCACAGCGCCCACACATTGCTGCACATCCATTATGTCATGAGTGCACCATTGTGACGTCCGCCTGGCAACCAAAAATGAACCCTGTTTTTCTGGGTTCTTTTTACTCTGGAGGGATGCTGCATGGTCTGTCCCGGGCCTTAATTGTAATGGTGTAAACCACAGTTTAAATTACTAAGAGGAAATGTCTATTTAAACATACTTTTTCATAATACTTGTAAATTCTATTGTGAGTTAGGTGCACACTAAGCAATTATTCTGTGTTTTCAAATTAATATCACTTAATTGAAAAGTGAGATCCCTGTCATTTATATCCAGACTCTTTGTCCTCTTTCACATCTGTTCTACCTCCCTAAATTCAGTTTGTGTACTTTGTCTTTGCTCTTGGAGGCAAAACTGAGGAAGGCAAAACTATCTACAGAATAGAACAGATCAGATTATCTCCCATCTCCACAAACTGCTGTTAATATTATTCATAAACTATAATTAGAAGTTGACTATAAACTAGAATTGGAAGAAGTACTATCCATGACAATATATTTGGCCTTGGCTCTTTTTCATAGAATCATGGAATCATAGAGCTGGAAGAGACCACAAGGACCGTCCAGTCCAACCCCCTGCCATGCAGGAACTCACAATCAAAGCATCCTTGACAGATGGCTATCCAGCTGCTGTTTAAGAAGGAGACTCCACTTCTCTCCAAGGGAGTGTGTTCCACTGTCCAACAGCTTTTACTGTCAGGAAGTTCCTCCTAATGCTCAGGTTCAGTCTTGTTTCCTGTAGTTTGAATCCATTGCTCTGGATCCTATTCTCTGGGCAGCAGACTTACAAAAGGCAACCTGTTACTCCATGTGCTTCAATGAAATCACAGATATAAATAATCATGCAAGGCTAGCAATAATTTTGTGTTATGCTGTTGGTGACATCATGAGATAATTGCTGGTGAAACTGGTGTCTTTGCGTGCAAGAACACAAGAGATAGATATCTACAATGCTGTGATGGAAGGTTTTTTTTGTCACAAGACATAAAACCAGAAAAAGTGGTTTCAATTATTAGTGATGGAGCACCTTCTATGGTGGGGGTAACATCTGGTTTCATATAGTTCTTTGTTAAAAAAACAAAACACCAAGTAATTCGGTTCCAGTGTATTATACACCAAGAAACTCTTTGTGCTAGGGATAGCAGCAAAATAATAATAATAATTAAAAATAATAATAAAAATGATGATGCCCTCAAAGGTATCACAAAAATGGTGAATTACATCATGACTTGTCTTTGAATTTTTGACAGTTTCAAGCACTTCTTGAGGAGGTTCAGGCACAATATAATTGTTTACTTATGTACAATATTGTCTGGTGGCTGAGCAAAGGACAACTGAGAGCACACCCAGCTGACCAATCAGAAGGCAGCTGAGGACCAGCCAATCGCCTGTGGGCTGGAACGTT
The DNA here is from genome assembly GCF_019175285.1 of Sceloporus undulatus. NCBI lineage: Eukaryota > Metazoa > Chordata > Lepidosauria > Squamata > Phrynosomatidae > Sceloporus > Sceloporus undulatus. Next base: position 186,061,024 of record NC_056522.1, read on the forward strand.
TGAAAATTCCGAACTGACAGTTGGGGAGTCAGTTGGGACTGAGGCAGGAGAAGGTTCAGTTGGGGGTTGGAATGTTGAGGAGTTAGGACCTGGAACCCAGAGAAGAAGGGTTTTCAGGGGTTAGAGAAAGATGGTTAGGGGTAGAGTCTGAATGGGAAAAGGCTCCCTACCATTATACTGCCAGGGCTCTAGAAAAAAGAGTACCTGGAGTAGAATATCCTGCGGGATAGTGTTAGTTAGGGGAACTGCTAGGTCCAGAGAGGGACTGGATTAGGTTGATGAGTCTAGGGAAGAGAGGCTCAGAATAGCCAAACTCTAACAGGGGGTTGTGGTTATATTAGTTCATAAGAGATATTGTTAGCCTTGGGGGCGGATATAGGAAAAGAAATTATCTAAAAGGGATGCGAAAGTCCCAATACAGTGAAAGGGAAACTGGGGAAAAGAAGAATAAATATAACTAAGTAATCTGTGCCTGAACTAGAAGTTACATAATATCATTTAGTTCAAGAATAAAATGTCCAACTGTTCTGTTTAATAAAGTTTATATTTTGGTTTACATAAAAGCTTGTCAGTCATACATATCAGCTCCACGCTACTATATGAGATAAGGTGAACCTGCCAGGAGAAAGGGGGTTCATACTAGAAATTGTGTGGCAGCGGTGGGATAACAGAAGTCCCAGGCGCTGGCCATAAGGGGAGAAGGCTTGTGGTTTGGACATCCGTGACATAAATGGTGGCAGTGTAATAGATGGTAGCGGTGGGATAAGTAAAGCCCAGGCGCCTGCCATCTTTAAGAGGGGGTCCGTTACATACATCATGACTTGTCTTTGAATTTTTGACAGTTTCAAGCACTTCTTGAGGAGGTTCAGGCACAATATAATTGTTTACTTATGTACAATATTGTCTGGTGGCTGAGCAAAGGACAAGTCCTAGAGAGATTTGTAGTCTGCTTGGATGAAATTAGGCTGTTTATGAATGAAAAAGGGCAAGAATATTCACAGCTTTCTGATATAGCCTCATGTTTTGTACAGATTTTTCACTACGCTTCAATGAATTGAACAAACATCTACAAGGTGTAGGGATAAAAGCAGAAAGGATGTTTTGTGATTTCAGAGAAAACTGCAGGTTTTTGAAGGAGACCTTGACAGTGGGCAGCTGAACCGGTTTCCAAATCTAAAAATGCATTTAGAAAATTCTACCACATTTGCAGACAATCCTACAAGCCATCAGGAAATCTACAAGGAATTTTCTAGCATTGTAGCAGCTGCAAAGGTGAATTTTAGTAACAGATTTTTATAGTTCCAAAAAATTGAGACAACTTTGTGTTGTTGTTTTTTACTTCTCCTGATAAAGCCAAATTTGAAGAACTTGATCTTTCCTGCTTACACTGGATAGATTTAGGAAATCTGGAAATGGAGCTTTTGGAATTTCAAGAAACCTCTATGTGGAAAAATAAATTCTATGACCTGCATGAAACACTTGGGAGATAAAAGCAATGACAAAGGACAGCACAGTTAGTTCTGAAAATTAAATCCTTAAAGTGTGGTATTCTCTGCCAAGTAATTTTAAGTCAATGAAAGTACTTGAGAATACTTTCCTTACTTTGTTTGTGAGCAGCTGTTTCAGCTTTGAATTATATCAAATCTGACACCAGAAACAGACTAACAGATGACTTGAGTGCTGCATGTGTTGCTCTCAAACTTACAAAGTATGAGCCAAGGTTAGACAAATTATCAGCATGCATACAACAGGGGAAAAAATCACATTAATTGTTCATAAATATGCCAAATGCAAACTTTTACCTTTCAGTAAAAAATTGTTTATATCATTGAAAGCTGTGTTATTGTGATTTTCTTTTAAGACAAAAGATGCTAATGTATGAATTGTTTTTCCTAAACTAAAACCTCAGTATTCATGTTAAATTGCCATGCTGGCACTTTGCAATAAATAAGTAGGTTTTGGGTTGCAGTTTAGGCACTCGGTTTCTAAAAGGTTCGCCACCACTGCCATATACCCAAACACTTAACCCTGTTAATAAGTAGGACTAGTGTTTGTACTTGGTGTTAGACTGTGAATTACTGGATCTATTTTTGATGCTGTCAGTTTTGTGGAAAGCCTAGGCAAATCTCCTAAGCAACTTGACACACCAAGAAAATAAACAGATGCTTGTTTCATCAAACTTTTAACAAGCCAGCGAGTTAATTAACGTATTATTATATAGGCTGTTCCATGTGTTAACTTTGGTATCGCCTTTGACCAAAGTACAAATGTTGTGTTGTAATGCCAGGCCTGCTGTTGGCAAAGGTTAAGATTTAAGACTGAGAAAATTGTCCCTCTAGAATATTTATAGGAAGCTATTTACAACTCAGGCTTTGATCATTATTCTATTCAAATGCATGTTCCTGGCAGCGAAGATACTGCTGAAGATTTCTGGAACACACCTGTATAAGTTCCTTTTTCCTGATTCCCCAATGGCATCTATATTAAGTCTTTGCTCACTTTGAAATTTAACTAACATACCTTATATACATCTGAGGAAGTAGACTTCAGTCTACAAAAGCTCATGCTGCCAACTTCTTTCTTTCAGTTAGTCTCAAAGTTGCTGCAAGATATCTCAACATTCAGTTCCATAAAGGATCCATTTAAACATATTCAGTATAATACTTACCAAAACGCGGTGTGGTTTTCTGAGCCGTGAATTAACAGCCACAGGGACAGTAAACACAGACTACATCTTGAGAACACAAAATTCCTGTTACAATACTTTTTATCATCTTTGCTGTCTGGTGAATGTAAAACACTTTGCACAAATTTGTAATAAATGTTTCTTCCTTTCTCTTCTATTTTGAAAAGATTAATGGTGTGATCAACTTAAATAACAGATTGCTAAATATATTAAGTAAGGATTATTAGTGCAATCCTATAGATTTTATTGTAAGAAAACAAACAAACAAATAAAAAGCTCTATTACATTTAATGTAGTTTATTACCATTTAATGGGATAAGCCACATTATTGCCTTTTTAGATGTTATAAGAATTATCTCTATAGCTGTCTAAAAGTGTGAAGATTGCACTGTGTTTCTGTTTAGTTTTATTTTGCTTCAAGACTGGCCTTTTGTCATGCAGGGAAAGTCAGAAAGAACCATAGAATGAAGACAGATTATATGAACCATAAACCAAAATAGTTAGTTGCTGAGCAAAGATTACAAACTGTTGGTTAATACCTTTAAAGCCCTGCATGGTTTGGATCCAGGCTATCTATGGGATCACCTACTCCCATATAGCCCATCTTGAACACTCAGGTCCTGTGGGGGACATTTACTTCCACTAGCCAGATCTAGACTGGCAACTGTTACTGGCTATTTTCATCAGTTGCCCCTCAGTTCTGGAATGACCTGCCAAGACAGATTTGATAGTTAAACATGCTGTCTGAATTTAAAACAGTATTAAAAACTTATCTCTTCCAGCAGGCCTGCCCAGTTGATTTTAAACTATGAATTTTAAATTGGAATATTTTAATTTTATGCTGGATAATTTTAATGTGTCCTATGTTTATGTGTTTTAACTTAATGTGTTGAAATGGTTTTGTGTATTTTAATCTGTGTTATATCTCAGCTTGAGCCTTATTATTATTATTATTATTATTATTATTATTATTATTATTATTACAATAGGTTTGCAACGATAGAAAAATGTGGAGTGAAACCACTCAGAGGTGGCCTCCAGCTATCCAAACTGAACTGACAAGGTGGGCACCAATTCTCAGTATGCCTCTCTGAATTCAATAGCCCTCTCTGATTTCCCCCTCTTAAATATTCCCAAGTGTTCTTAGAGCTACCTATGTTTCTCGTTCCAAGTCAAGAGGAAACCTTCCTAGTCTGAGAACAGTATTTTTTTTAGACCAGGCTGATGTAGCCATGAAACTTTGGGAAAACTACCCAAAGCAAATATACCCCTTTAGGCATCATATTGTACCCATGGTCACCAGAACCTAAACATGATGGATGAGGATTCTAGAACTGTCTTCCTAAAAAATGTTTATTAAAATGGTAAATCCATTCCTACTGCAAACATGTTGGTGGTTTCCAAATGTTGGTTCTCCAGATGTCTTGGATTTCTGCTCCCAGAATTCCTGACTTTTGGCCAAACTGGCTGGGGCTTCTGGAAGTTGAAATCCAAAACACCCAGAGGACTAAAGTTTAGGAATCATAGTGCTAAATTAATCATATAAAGGAGGGATGGATGAAAATAGTTTTTTTGTCTTTTTAAATTTTTAACACTACCTCGAAGAAGCAGATATAGGTTTCAGTGACATCAATAGCTCATAAAACAAACATTTCTCTTCATTAGCAAAGCCATGGCCTACACAAGAAGCTCCAGAGCTCTCAGATCTTAAATTAATTAATTAATGTATTTACATTTATTAAAATATTTATATCCTTTCCTATATAAAACAAAACAAAAATCTAAGGACAGGATACAATACAATCAACTTCACTGATTTAAAACGATTAGAGATAATTGACACAGATAAAAAACATATTAAACAATTTAAGAGGCTAAAACAGTTTTAAGCGAGTTAACAGAATTTAAGGCAATGTTCACATACAGATTTGCATAAAATCAGTTAGGTCCCAGAGGCTTAAATAAAAAGCTATGGTTGCTATTCTGTAACCGCTACTTAGTAAAGTATATGCTTAACTAAGTAATCTCTCCTAGCCTGACTCTCCTCTCCAAACCTAATGGAAATGTCATTCAACCATGTGCCAATTGCTGGCAGAATGCACCTCCTTCTCGCCATGCAGATGATGCCCAATAAAGGGGGTGAAGTTATGATTCTAGTAATACTGTCGCAAGTGTGACTATGTAGTGAATGTAAATACAGAACAAGTTACATAAAGTTACTCATCTATAGCAGATCCATAGTCAGAATTGTAATATGAGAGTGTGGTCAAGATGGGGAAAGTTATTAATGAAGAAGAACACATAAACTAGGACCACTTTGACCATGTTTCTCCTTTATTATCATCCCTTCACTGGCTCCCCTTTCCCTTCCATATTCAATATAAGCTTCTGTTGTTGACCTTTAAAGCCCTGCATGGGCTGGCCCTTCTTTATTTATCTGAACTTCTTTCTCCATACATTCCCACTTGTACCCTCTGTTCTAGTAGTCAAGGTCTGCTGTCCCATCCTAGGATCTCTACTGCCTCATCTCGGATTCGTCCCTTTTCAATTGCTGCCCCTTACTCCTGGCACCTTCCTCCCCCACAAACACGGGTCACCACTTCTCTGACCACTTGTAAATCTGAGTTGAAGACTATCCTGTTCAGGGAAGCGTTCCCAGGCACTGTGTGATTATCTATCTGATTTTTGATTGAATAGTTGATGTTGTTGTTTTTAATTGTTGCCTGCTTATTTTAACCAGTTCTATTTATATTACTACCTATTATTTTATACGTATTTTGTAGATTGTACTCCATTGACAGGTTTTATTTTTATTGATTTGACAATTTCTATGTACAGTGTTGTGTACATTTACAGCGCTCTAGAAATAAACAATAATAATAATAATAATATAATAATAACTAGGAGAATCCACAGCAGTTTGCTGTTGCCTGCGCCTACTGGGAAGACCCAAGATTTTGCCTCTGTTCTCCTCTCTTCTCTCCTCTCACCTCTGCTAATTAACTGAGTACAAACTGTTTTTGTGCTTTGAACTCAGTTTGCAGCAATTAAAGCAAACTGCTGACAAAGGGGGAAGATGGAAAAAGGAGAGAGAAACTGGGACATTTTAAAACTAGCTGAAAAAGTAGGATGGCAGAGGATTTATTAGGACTGTGCCTGTCAAACTGAGACAGTTGGAGGGTATGCTACTGCACCTTAGACAGCTCAAAGTATAAAGTGACTAATCAGCTGACTTCGGATCTTAAAAATGAAAATAAGTTCTTACAAATTCCTTATCTAGAACTACTGAGCCAATTCTGTTGAAGCCCTATAGGAAGATGCAGCCTTTTAGCCCATGCAGTTTTGGGAAGCTGCTGTATTTTTATAACCCTTGCTGTTTCTGTTTATGTTTCCACGCTAACGTTTCCCCCCATCCTTTCCAATTAGTGTGCTTCTGAAAAATAGCATCTCAATGTAGGGAACAAATTATTCATGTTATTTAAGTGGAGAGTAAAGGTGCAGTGGAATTCTCGCTACCAAGAATATAAAAATAATGAAAGTATGTCAGCGTAGAGTCATGCTTTTGAAGTGGCATTGTTTGAAAATTGGCTCCTATACAGTAGTTTCATTATATGACTTTTGGGGCAGGAGGTAAAAAGAGAGGCATGGTTAGGAAGAACTGCTCTCATCAGACCAGGACTGAGATCAGGTAAAGTCAACTTATTGCTTCAGGCAGCGGATGCTGGCGGACACTGCTGTTAACCACTTGGCTGTTCTTTACTGTTGTTGTTGCTGTTGTTGTTGTTGTTTTAAAAAAACTTTTATTAAGGTAACAAGTTACAAACACAGTACAAAGTAGGACTGTGAAAAACAACAACAAAAACAAGCAATTACAATAGCAAGGAAGGTGCACCTCATCTGTTGAAGGGCACTAGGAAAAAGGCAGTGTGGTGTAGTGGTTTGAGCATTGGACAGTGGAAAATCAGGGTTCAAATCTCCGCTTGGCCATGGAAACCCACTTGTTAACCTTGAGCAGATGTCATGTTCTTATCTTCAGAGGAAGGCAAACCCCTGCTGAGCAAATGTTGCCAATAAAACTCCATGAGCAGCGTGAGTCAGAAATGACTTGAAGGCACACAACAACAATGGGGAAAGAGAACAGTAAGTAAACCAAATGCTGCACAGTATGCAAAATAAATAAAATTCAGCCATGTTTCCACAAAAGGATCTGATGCTGAATCATTCTGAATTCAGTTTTGTTGTACCTAACACAATGATCCAACTGATTCAGAGACAACTCTCCAGCTGTCCTTCTGCACAGGAAGCCTGGCCAGAATTCACTTGTGTAGTTATGAATGTGTACCCATCATAATTACATAGCAACGCAGTGACTCCCAGAACCCCCCCCCATCCCCACTTAATGGGCAACAAGCACTGTAGTCAATGGTTGTCTGTTCCCCTGTTGATGGGGGAGCAGCTGACTGATGTCCCCCCTCCCATGAGTGATTTCCAGTGTGACAACTAGACAGGGCCCTGTGACAATCCCCCCTCGCACTGGTTTTGGAATTTTTTGAAACTCAGTTTTGGAAGGAATGTTGGAATCTGAAAGTATCATCTATTGGAGGCTTGGTGACCTCTTTAAATTTATTTAGGGCTAACCCCTGTCCACTGATTAAAGCTTTAGTTTTTAAAAAGTAAATGAAGCTAATTGCCCATGGGCAGTTTTGCACAGCTCAGTCACATGCATCTTGATTCACCAAGGCCAATTGGTTCACAGACAGGCCCAAAGTGCTGTGGTGGCGGTGATACTAGGGTTCAGGAGCGCACAACAACCGCACACTCCCTAATCCTAGTAAATATGGGTGCCACCATTTTTGTATGCACATGTTTAGACAACGCATGTGTCTTGTGCAATGCATCCAAACGGTGCAGTGAACAAGACACGTCACCATGAATCCCCAGGGTGCAAATGGCGCCTTGCTGGCATTGAGGGAAGAAGCTCCATTTTGGAGCACCTTTTTGCAGCGGATCGTTGTTGCAGCCATGAGTTTGCCGCGGCAATGATCCAAAGGAGAAAGGGATGGCCTCTGGCCACCCCTTTCTTCTAATCTGTACCAGGCCCAAGACAGTCCACTGGTGCTTACTATCAGGTTGATGTGCATTGGAATTGGCAACTTTCAGAATCTCACTGGTGCTGGCACTGGCTCCCTCCACCCAATGGGGCTCTGAAGCCAAACACCACCTCTGAAGCCAAGCCCCACCGGCCGGAGGGAGCCAGTGCCAATACCAGCCCAAGAGCAGGAACTTGGATCTCAGAGTCCAGAGGCTCTGTTCTAGATGTTGGGCCTGGGGACAGAGGCTCCAAGACTCAAGCCCTGCCCCTGTCTCTGGCTCCCTCTGCCTCAGAGAGGGAGGGAGGGGAGGGGAAGAGGGAAGAGGAGGGAGAGGGGACTTCAGTCCCATTCTCCCTAATGGTGGCACAGCAGACCTGTTGGAGGGGGCAGCAGAAGAGGAGGAGAAGGAAGGAATGAAGAAGAGGAGGTGGTGAATGTAAGAGGAGAAAGGAGCATGAGGAAGGAAGAGGCAGCTGAAGAGGGAGAAAGGAAAAGGAGGGAAGGGGCAGCGGGGGGAATAGAGGATGAGGAGACAGTCAGTGTGCCCACAGAGAGGGCTTTGCATGCCCCCGCCCTGTGGCACACATGCCATAGGCTTGCCACCACTGTTCTCAGTATCATGGTCCTTTTCCAAACTGATTTCACCCTGACATATCAGACTTCTTTTGAATAAGCATTATCAGCCTGCAAATCTTTTCCATTGTTCCAAAACCTGCCTTCACAAATGTTTGAATTTTCTTTAATCCACTGTTTGGGTGTGTGTGTGTGCATGCTCTTTAAACTTTCCAGTTTAGGAAAAGTAGTAAAGTTAATTATTAATAATGAAGATAAAAGAACCAGCCAGCATAGTGGGACTGGACTGGCATATGGTGAATGAGTGGCTACTTCTGCTCAATATTCGTGTTTCCAAAATATGAATGAGATTGGAGTGACCTTCAGTCCTTCAAATGTCCCAGTGTTAAAAATGATCCAGTCCAGGTTTCAAATACAGCACCACAGCTTGCTGGCTTTTCTATGATAAGATATTGGTGAGGATCCTATTCATACTGTCTGGGGATTCTAGGAGTTGTGATCCTAAAAGGCAACTTCCCCAGTCTTTGTGGGAATATTTATGTTATAAATGTGTAAGATACAAAATATCTCAGGAATGCATCAAGTGAGGCTCCTGATTACCATGAGCTTACTCCATAATTTCAGGTTTAACCTGAACCTGTTTATTTCTGTAGAACACTGTTTACTCTGATTTGTCACTGTTTCTGTTCCAAGGCCCCTTCTCTTGTTTTCTTTCAGAATGGTCATCACACATATTTGGTCTGATTCACTGCAAATGGATGAAAGAGTGATTTCCACTCCAAGCAGTAAAGCAGCATTCTTCTTTGGATCTTTTTACCATGTGCCCAGGGACGTAGCCAAGGGGGGGGATTCTTGGGGTCCGGACCCCCCCTTCCATTAGAAAAATGAATGGTGTGTGCTGCTGCGCTGCCGCACCCAAGCCCCATTATAATGGTGGCACTTAGTCTGGACCCACCCCTTCCTAAAATCCTAGCTACATCCCTGATGTGCCACTTTTTTTCAGAACTAGGAATGAGCAGTATACAGTCAGACTTCCATATCTATTGATTCATCATCATCATCATCATCATCATCATCATCATCATCATCATCATCATCATCTATTGTATTTATACTCCACACTTTAGAAGTGCTCTCAGAGCAGCTTACAAATTATTAATTAGACAGTTCCCTGCCCTCAGGCTTACAGTCTAAAAAGACGATACAAAAGGAGAAGAGAATGGTAGTGGGGAAGTTCTTCTCTCCTTCCAAGGCCATAATGATGGCAGTTGGATTGGGCCCATCTTCTGTCTCTGAGCGGCCTGGTGGATCTATGCTTGCTCTTCTCTCCCTCTGAGGCCAGGGATTTTATCCACAAATTCAACCATTCATGGTTTGAAGATATTTTTAAAAGGTATGCATTCCAAAAAGCAAGCCTTGATCCCCCCCCCCCCAAATTTTATATAAGGGACATCATTTTACTGTGCCACTGTATTTAATGAGACATGAGCATCCACAGATTTTGATATCCACAGGGAGTCCTAGAACTAAATCCTAGCAGATACCAAGGGTCCAATGTACAACCTTCTTCTGCTGCTTGAAGCTGTTTCAAGAGAAGAGAAAGGAGGTCCTGTATGACCAATTTATTTCCCACATTCCTGAAGAACCCTAGGCAGAATTTATTTGATGGCCCATGGTCCAGCATGCAATCTCTGACAAATGTCTCCCACACACATGTCAAATGGAGAGCAAGTGAGCCCTCATCAAGTGAACAGCTGCTCAAAAACAGTAACATATTAATAATCAGTCCCTTGCTGTTACAGCTCCCCAAACTTTTCCCATAGAATCTCTGTTGTGTGGTTCACTCCAAAGACAAACTATCAGGGAACACCAGCTACTGCCTGTCATCAGTATCCCGTTCTTAGTGGACTATTGAACCCTCCATCCAGAAATGATGAATTGTCAAATAGACTCACTCTGAGACAATGAGCTAAAAGGAACCAGGTGGCAGATGACAAGATTTTCTTCTGTGCCTGGATGCTTTGTGATAAAATATTTCTGAGCCTGTGTCAGTTCCCTTCCAGTCAGAAAACTATTCTTAGTGCTTTATACTAAATCAGAGCCGACTGTGGATCTTAGCTAATCTCAAGATATGCCATATCTTTAGGGGAAGAGGACCAGCTGAGTAACACTACTTAGCTAGGAGGTAATTGAACTAGGAGATTGCAGGGTACTGAGAGTGTGATTAATTGGTTGCCAGAATCCTGATACTCTGAAGAAGATGCTATTAACCATGTGCTCCATGTGTCAGAAGGTCCCCTGCTCAAAGGGTCACTTAACTAAATGCTACACTTCAAGGTCAGACAGAGCTTTCCAAGAATTATTTCCAAAGTAGTTGCTTTCTCTCATGATCAGCCAGTGTATCACCATATAGTTGTGTTTTTTTAATAATGATGTATAAATACAATGTGACATCAAGTGAATCTCTTCTACAGCCTTGCTTTTGTCACACTGAATACCCCCCAAAGAGCCAACTTATACCTAAGTACAGTTTGTTCAGAACATGTAAGATATATAATGCCTTGTTAACTAGCAGTTCAGCAGCATTCTTTCTTTTAGCGTTAAGGTGCTAACATTTGTAACAACCCATACACATGTCACACACAATGTCTGTCTGTTGTATTTTTCTGATTGCTGGTGGATAGGTCTCTTTTTCAAGTCATGAGCAGAAAGGTTGCATGTCAAAATTAGGGTGCTTCTAAATAAACATTCTGGACTGTTGCATTTTGCCTCACTAACAGCTTGGTGATTATTAATGTTTTCTTACACTGCATAATACTTCACCTAATAAAGGTTCTGCTCTTTGAGACATTTGAGATGAGCATAATTGGCAAAATCTAGTAATACTTGCAGTTCATAGAATTGCTTTTCTTTTAAAAATGATGACAAGTCTCCAGAAATATCAACTAGCAACTGGGTGAAGTAGCACATTAACCCCGGTTGTGCATTTTCTGCATATGTTGTTGCTTCATCTAGTTTAGGGGTGCACAACTTTGGTGGATCAGGGGGTAGTTTTCTGTCCTGCAGAACCCTCCAGTCATTGCCAGAATAACCAAAAAGTTGTGGCGGGAGGGAGGTTGGAATCATAAAGAAATCCATTCTGATTTTGAATAAGAGGTATCTTTGCTGTTAAACAGTATAGGGCAGAGCTTCTCAATCTTTAGTCCTCAAATATTTTGGATTAAAGAATTCCCAGCCAGCATGGCCAATGATCAGAAATTCTGAGAGCTGAAATCCAAAACATCTTGAGGACCAGAGACTGAAAACTGCTGGTGAAGCAGGTTCCTGCCAGCTGTTTGAGAGATGAACCAGTAACCCTGGAGTCTTCTAAGAAAGGCAATTCACCCTTTCTTTCTTTTTTGCCAGAAAAGAGGCAATTCCAGGAAGTCTGGCAGGGAGGTATTAAAAATGTAGAAACAGCCTTGGGGTTCAACTATGATCAGTACTAGAGTTGGAATTTGCCAACCCTTGAGCTAGTTAAGTCATCTGCACAGTAATACTCAGTCATTTCTTGTAGAAACAGAATGCTGTTTCTGTTCTGGTTCTGTGCTTCCATTATTCTTTGGAAGTGTTGATATGCCATATAGATACAAGTGAAGCATGGAACACACTAAAATCTATAACATTAGGTGCTGGTTTTCACCGCCAACTTCTGCAGAAAACAGGACAAGAGATGTCTTCTCCTCTCCACTTGTGTGTTGCCATTGGAGTTATGGGGGAATCTAAGGTGAGCTTGTTATCTGCATGTTTGTCATGTTTGGTGTTTTTAAACACTGATAGATCTATGATACTGTGAGCATATTCTTATTCTTTTTTGGCAGAGAAAAAAAGATGAAGAAAAACGGAGACTCTATGATGGATGGGTAATGTCTCAGGATCATCTTAGCATCACAATCACTTCCAGCAGCCTTCCAAAAACAGCAAACAGTAGAGGCTGATGACTTGGGTATGTAAAGGCAAAGAGAAGCATTTCCACTGTTCAGGAGGTTGTAGAAATGCTAACTAGCACTGTATATGGCCTCAGCAGTAGCAAAGGAGAACCCATGAGGTCTGAATATCTAGGTGCATCTGAACTGTGGCAGTGGGATAAGTATAAGATGCACATACAGGTGCAGTAGCCTTACAATGCTTATAGTTGAAAGCCATTGCATGGGCCATTGTTGAGCAAATGCTTTAAATAAATATCAAAACCCACACAGCTACATCTTACATGGATGCATATTTTAAAGATATTTTTAAATTGCTGATGTCTTATTCTTTCTCTCTTGGCTATTAGTGATGTGCATTTGAAGAATCTCTGATATTTTAAGGTAAAATATTTTAATTACAGAACCCAACTTAGTGTTGTGGTTTGAGCATTAGAGTACAACTTTGGAAATCAGGTTTGAATCCCTGCTCAGCCATGGAAAACCACTGGGTGACTTGGGCAAGTCACATTCTCTCAGCCTCAGAGGAAGGCAAAGGCAACCCCGTCTGGACAAATCTTTCCAAGAAAACCCTATGATAGGTTCACCTTAGGGACACCATAAGTCAGAAATGATCTGAAGGCACACAACAACAACTGACAGGATACCAGCCAAGTATTCAAAGGAGCCACCTTTCGCCTGCTTAGCTGAGAGGTACCCCCCCTCCAATATAGAAATCCAATGGGTTACCTTGGGCAAACATAATATTTCATACTGCTATTTATGCAGACATGAATTGCTTGAACAGATTGACTCTTTTCAGACAGCCATTCAAGACGGCCTTAAAGGAAATGAAGCACAGAGATACTAAGACTGGCAGATACTGGAAAGGTTTAAGAAGCATGAATATACTGGCATGCCAAAGTCATTAATAATAAATAATAATAAAATTTTATTTATATCCCGCTCCTTCCCAAGATCAGGGCGGCTTACAACATAGGTTAAAAACAATGGTGCCATAAACAATATAAAAAGATACAACTACACAGGCTAACCATACAATCAATAAAAACAATCAATAAAACTAACAGCATTAAAAGCCCCTTAGCCCAACCTCTTGGCCACGGAAAAGGAGGGAGGCCCACAGGATTTTTAGTCGGGGAATGCCTGTTGGAACAGGAAGGTTTTTAAATCCTTCCTGAATTGGGCCAGGGTGGTAGTCGAGCAGAGCTCGGTGGGCAGCGTATTCCAAAGGGCTGGGGCAGCCGTGGAGAATGTCCTCCGTGTGGTGGAGGATAACCTAGCCCCAGGCACCTTCAGTAATTGCTGCCCAGACGTTCTGAGGGTGCGAGGCGGAATGTATGGGGAGAGGCGGTCCTTTAGGTATCCTGGGCCCAAGTCATTTAGGGCTTTATATGTAATCACCAACACCTTATATTGAGCCCGGAAGCGAATGGGCAGCCAATGGAGATCTTTCAAAACCGGTGTTATATGGCTGGTCCTGGAAACGCCCGTGACCAGCCGGGCTGCCATATTCTGCACCATTTGCAGCTTCCGAGTTTGGTATAAGGGTTGCCCCATGTAGAGTACATTGCAGAAGTCCAGTCTCGAAGTTACCAGAGCATGTACAACAGTTTCTAGGTCCCTCTGGGCCAGGTATGGGCGCAAGCTGGCGAATAAGCCGAAGCTGATGACAGGTGCTCTTGACCGTCGCATTCACCTGAGCAGTCAGATGGAGCGACGAATCAAGAAGCCCCCCAGACTGCGCACGGAGTGCCTTCACAGGGAGCTGACCCCAGTCAGGACAGGTGGAACCACCGCCATTCCGGGCCAGGAGACCTATCACAGTACCATACGTGTTTCTCTGGATTCAACTTGAGTCGGTTTTCCCTCATCCAGCCCATTACTGACTCTAGACAGGCCACGAGAGGAGAGACGCCATCCCCAGTCACTGCATCAGTCGGAGACATAGAGAAAATAATTTGGGTGTCATCAGCGTACTGATAACCCGCGCCTCATGTCTCCGGATGATCTCTCCCAGCGGTTTCATGTAAATGTTAAATAGCATGGGAGACAGAATGGCTCCTTGAGGGACCCCAGTTTTAAGGGCCCGCTCGTCGGAGCACACGTCTCCCAGCTGCACCATCTGGGACCTCCCGGAGAGGTAGGACCGGAACCACTGGAGCGCAGTGCCCCCGATTCCCACCTCTGCCAGGCGTCCCAGAAGGATACCATGGTCTATGGTATCGAAAGCCGCTGAGATGTCCAAGAGCACCAGCAGGGACATGCTTCCCCTGTCGATGCCCAGACGGAGATCATCAACCAAGGTGACCATGGCCGTCTCAACCCCGTAACCCGCCCGGAAGCCAGTTTGAAATGGGTCCAGATGATCCGTTTTATCCAAGACCGCCTGAAGCTGGATTGCAACCGCCCTCTCGATCACCTTACCCAAAAATGGTAGCAGCGAAACAGGCCGATAATTATTATGTACCAGGGGGTCGAGGGAGGGCTTTTTTAAGATATTTTTTACAATGGCCAATTTCAATTGAGATGGAAATAGCCCATCCCTCAGAGATGTATTAACTATCCGGCGTAACAATAATGTTACCGCCGGTCCCCCCTGGGCCGCTAACCACGAGGGACAGGGATCAAGAGAGCAGGTTGTCTTCCGAACACTTCCGAGGATCTTGTCCACATCCTCGGTACTCACCGACTCAAACTGATCCAGTTTAACAAAGTCCACGGAGGCTCTGGACACTTCTACCCTAGGTTCTGCTAAAATGTCAGCGTTCAGACCTTCGCTTATGCGAGAGGTTTTATCCGCAAAAAAGTCGTTAAACAGGTCACAGCAGGCCTTAGAAGGTTCAAGGATCTGGTTCAGGGCAGGAGGGAGCTGAGTTAGCTCCCTAACCACCCTGAACAACTCTGCCGGACGCGACTCTGCGGACGCAATACGAGCACCATAGAACGAGTTCTTTGTTGCTCATATTGCCTCTCCGTAGTCCTTTAACAGTTGGTCTAGGAGAGCCTTGTCGTCTAAGCAAAGGTGTTTCCGCCAACGGTACTCTAGCCGTCGCAAAGCCCGCTTCCTTGCCCGGAGATCTTCCGTATACCAGGGCTTACGCTTAGAAGCAGGCCTGAGAGGGCGCTTGGGAGCAATACTGTGTATAGCCCTAGAAAGACCGGTATTCCAAATACCGGTGAGGGCATCAACAGAGTCGCCGTCATTTCCAACCGTGAGCCCCTCTAAGGCTTCTTGGAACCTCTCAGGTTCCATCAGCCTTCGAGGGTGGACCATCCTAACAGGTCCACCACCCCCTGGGGGGATCTGGGTAGAGGCCTTGATTTTCACCTCTACCAGGAAGTGATCCATCCATGGCAGGGGGGAAACATTAACTATTTCCACCCACGGATTTTCCACCTCCGAACAGAAGACCAAATCGAGAGTATTACCCACACAATGCGTAGGACCCTGTATCAGCTGGGACAGGCCCATGGCCGCCATGGTATCCATGAATTCCGGAGCCGCACCAGATGGAACATGGCTGGCCGTGAGGGAGATGTTGAAGTCACCCAGGACAAGAAGCCTGGGCGTCTCCAACATCAGCTCAGCGACCAGCTGTGTCAGCTCGTTAAGGGAGTCCGCTAATGCACGGGGTGGCCGATACACTAACAGAATCCCTAGACTGTCCCTAGCCTTTAGGGTCAGGTAAATACACTCGATATAGGAGGTCTGTCGGATGTGGTTCCTGGTGAGGGATATGGTGTTCCTATGTATCAAGGCCACACACACACACCCCGCCCACCTAACCTGCGCTGGTCCTTCACTGAGAACCCAGCAGGCAGGGCCTGAGCCCACACAGCATCTCCTTCAGGCCCAAGCCAGGTCTCGGTAATGCAAGCCAGGTCACACTTACTGTCCTCCAACATATCGTGGAGGATGTGGGTCTTGTTGTTAATAGACCTGGCATTGCACAGGAGCAGCGACAGGGTTTGTGGCACGGTTGGAGTGACCCTCTGGTCCTTTAGGTTGGGAGGGGGACAGGAAGGCGAGATAGATATGATGCATCGATCACGCCTTCCCCTGGAACGCAAGTCCCTTCTCCCACCACCATACCTCCCACTGCCCCACACAACCTCAATTGGAGCTCCGCCCGCAGTGATGTTATCCCCGGCCCAGGTATCCCCCGCATCCCTATCCTCCCCCCACCCTTCTATGGCTACTGGAAGAGCTGAGGTTAGCCACCACAGGCATCCTCTGCTCTTGGGCTAGTCCAAAGCCTCCCTAGCCCGATAACACCTGCGTAGTTGCGCAGTTACGCAGCGGTGCCCCTTCAGTCCATGGGCGGCACTCCCGGGGCGGTGCGCAGATGCGCACCTCCGACACCCCGGGAGGAGGCCGCCCGGCAGAAAGCGCGACGCTGGCGGTGGTAAGGGTCCGGCAGGGGAGGAGGCAAAGGAGGGTGTGTCAGGAAGGTCCGACGCGCGGCTTTATGCTCGCCTCTCTCACAGGCGAGCTCCTCCCTGGCTTCCCTCCAGCTGTCTCTTAAAGGCCCCACTCACTGCCGCCAAACGCCAAGGCCAGGACGCCAACAAACAGAGTCCCGCTGCGGTGCCCCTTCAGTCCGTGGGCGGCACTCCCGGGGCGGTGCGCAGATGCGCACCTCCGACACCCCGGGAGGAGGCCGCCCGGCAGAAAGCGCGACGCTGGCGGTGGTAAGGGTCCGGCGGGGGAGGAGGCAAAGGAGGGTGTGCAGTGGAAGGGTGATGCTTTGGGTCTCAGAACCTCATCCTACTACTATTCAGTTATGGATGGCTTCAGCATGTCATAGATGATGAAACTATAGTGAGGAAAACAGCCATGAGCTTTAGAATAGATTGGTCTGATAAACACTCATCCAAGAAATGATCATGAAAAACTTCTGGGCTAGGCACAGGATGGGGAAAATAGGGGTTTTCCCCTTATTGTACCTCATCTGATCTAAGCATCACAATCAGCTCAAACCACTTTGTATGTAATTTCCTCCTTGCATATGCTTTTATCTTCTGATATTATTGGCTGGTAACCCTCTAAATTGTCTGAGCCTGTGCACTAGTGAGAAACACCAATAAAGAACCAAAGTATGCATTCATATGAAAATGCCTCTGGGCCACAGGGCAGTCTTTTGAATAATTCCATATAATTTCATATTTCTGTTCAATAAAAAATAAACTTTACTACAGAACCACAACAATATCTCAGATACTGTATTAGAGTAGAGGGTACAACTAATACAACTAATATATTCTACATGGTAGAATGCTTTCATCTCTTTCTAACTCAGCCAGAAGTATTCTCATCCTTAACAAATATTAATCTTCCAGCAATAGAGGCAGGCAATATAATAAATGATAGAATTTAAACATAGTTCAATAAACAAGGACTGCAGTGTTTTAGTAACTGCACATCCAACATCTCATTAATTGCAATCCACTTTCCAAATGTTTTCCACTGTGGTACCTATTCAACACCACATTTTTTTAAAAAAAATAATTGTCCTGAAAATCTGAAGAGTACTAACACTTTCCACTATTCATGTTATAATTTTTATCCAGTATTCATGGTGGGAGGTGCCATTACATCACCACCTACAAGCAATTTCCTCTGATATTTAAGCCTAGTGAGAATCAATGGAAAATAATTTCCATAGGAATAGTCATATTGGTCTGTTGGAGCAGAAACAACAAAAGCCTAATGTTGGTAGTCCCAGTTAGAATAGATCTACTGAATTAAAATAACATGCACAAGTCTTGATTTAACAAGTGTAAAATGCTAACTGCTTGCCGTTTCAGTGTTGGGGAAAAGATATGGTATAAACAGAGAAGAGGTTGAGACAAAAGGGGTGGACTGGGATGTTACTACTGATACACTGGAACTTATCACATGTGGAGTTGAAACCACAATTTTAGCAAAAGAATAGCATGGTTGACAGCACCTATCACATGAAGTTATCTGTGATCCATCATTGTGTGCCTCTGAAGTGCTGTTAGAGGGCATCTTTTCATTGATAGGAAAACCTATCAATAAGCAGCCAATCATGCTGTCACCCCATTACTCCATAGGTGTGATGGTGACAGTCTATGACAATCCCAATATTAGGCAGTTACATGGTGTCAGTCTTTTCTTTTCTCCCTCCTCCTAGATATTCCAAGACAGTCTGTTCTCTTTTTCTCCCTCTCCACTCCACTTTTTCACTTTCTTTTTTATTCTTCTGAAGAGAGGTCTGGTAATAAAAGCTACAAAACTCGTATGTTTTTATTCCTTTTAAGGAGCCCTGGTGGCGCAGTGGTTAAATGCCTGTACTGCAGCCATTCACTCAAAACCACAAGGTTGCGAGTTCAAGACCAGCAAAAGGGCCCAAGCTCAACTCAGGCTTGCATCCTTCCGAGGTGGCTAAAATGAGTACCCAGACTGTTGGGGGCAAATTAGCTTACTTGCTAATTAGCTTACTTGCTGTTCACTGCTATGATCTTTGGAATAGCGGTATATAAATAAAACAAATTATTATTAATTATTATTTAATAACGCTATTTCAGTGAGACCGAAACTCATGTGATAAAGTCCATCGTCTCTGCTCTAGTTGGTTTAGGCCAATGTATCCTGTGGCATCTTAAAGATGAAGCAGGCAATAAATCACAAAGGTCCATGCTATAATATGGGGGTTAGCCTTTCAGGTGCTAGCAGCACACTCTGTTGCTTTTATTGGAAAATCAGTAGCTAAATAATAATATAAGTTACTAAACAGTATCAAATACTTCATATTTTAGATCTTTATCATTTAATCATGTGTGGTTTACACCACTCAGTATTAGAGTCTCTGTGAATTAACTCCAATGCTACAAGAGCAGGGCTAAATTTTAGGCAACCTCCACTGCTATGCAGCTGATTTCCTGACTAGACTGGTTTAGTAATCCTTGGGAAGGCAATGCAAAGTCTGAAGGAACAGGGAAGCATGTAATTAACAGGATCCCTCTGTGACATCAGGAAACTTGTGAAAGTCATCCCGGCAAAACAAGAATAGGAAACCTACCCATCAGTTCAATTCTTCTACTGGTTTACAAATATACAGGATTTAAAATCTTTCAAACAGACAAAGTTAGTAGGCATTTTTGTACACTTAGGATCAGACTCACCCCATGTAAAAATTAGGAGCACATTATCATGTCCAAAGTTTAGTTTTTAACAAAGCTGCATCAGCTTGTAGCTTATTTAAATAACAGCATGTAATTTAACCCTAAGTACAGAACTTGGATTTTCTAATTGCACAGTTCTGTATTGAACTGTCTGTTTTATGATTTTATTTTTGTACAGCTGGTATTGTACATTAACTCAAATGATACAATATTAGGGATGAGTTTGTGGAACCACCACTGTGGTACAGCTGATGTCCTTTACAATCCTTGGGAAGTCAATGCAAAATGCTAATTTATGATGGGATGATGATTATGATTATGATGATCAGATATGTCTATCACCTAGTTATTACATAGGGACGCACTGGTTTAGTGGTTAAGATGCCAATTCTGACAATTGTAAGGTCAGAAAGTTGGCAGTTCGAGACCCAAGTGTCATGTGACGGAGTGAACTCTGTCACTAGTCCCACCTTCTGCCAACCTAGCAGCTTGAAAGCATATAAAAGTGTAACTAGATAAAAAATCCCACCCATTCTGGTGGGGAGGTAAGAGAGTTCTGTGCAATCATGGTGGCCACATGACCACAGAGTCATCTTCAGACAATGCTGGCTCTTCTTCTTAGTAACAAAGATGAACACTTCCCCTACAGTCAATTATAACTAGATATTCATGTCAAGCGGAAACCTTTACCTTTTTAGTTACTACATAATGAGAGTGAATCTGCTGATTGCAAGATCAGCAGATTGGCAGTTCCAGGCCTGGGTGCCACATGATGGGGTGAGCTCCCATCACTAGTCCCAGCTTCTGCCAACCTAGCAGTTTGAAAGCATGCAAATGCAAGTAGATAAACAGGTACCACTTCAGTGGGAAGGTAAACAGCGTTCTGTGCAATCATGCTGGCCACATGATCACAGAGTAGTCTCTGACAATGCTGGCTCTTGGTCTTAGTAACAGGGAGGAGCACCACCCCCTATGGTTGGACATGACTTGACAGCCTTGTCAACAGGGAATACCTTTACATACCTTTAATCATAGATACACAACTAAAGTCCGAAACACACTGCAGAAATAATCCAGTTTGAGACCGCTTTAACTGCCCTGACTTAGTGCTAGGGAATCTTGGGAACTGTAGTTTATTGTGACACCAGAGCTCTCTGACATAGAAAGCTAAATGTTTCACAAAACTACAGTTCCCAGAATTCCTTAGCACTGAGCCAGGGCAGTTAAAGCAATCTCAAATTGGATTATTTCTGCATTGTGTTTTGGACCAAAATAATATCTCCCTGCTCACCCTCCCCTGTCCCCATTTGCTGGGCAGCAGCTGCTGTGATCAAGAGGGCTCTGTTCTTCTGTTGATTGGGATGCTGATGAGTGACATTTCTGTCCATCACATGAGCAATTCCTAATGCAACAGGCAGTAGCACAGTTCCTGTTGCAATTCCCCCTGGCACCAGAAATCACTTGTGGAGAGAGAAACATCAATCATCTGCTTCCCAACTGAAAGAGGAACAGACTTCTCTCACTTGCAGTGGCTTCTGCCTAGTAAGTGAAGACTGGGGAACTTTTATAGTCCCTACTTAGCCTCTAAAGTAGTAAATATGGAGAGGACTAGTATATTGCAGAATATACATTCATAATTGCCTCAGTGAATTCTGGCCTATAGTAGGAGTAGGAGTATCATCAGACAACAATAACAAATGGAAAAGAAGGGGGAGGAAGTACTTGCAGCAAGATGTCACAGACTGGAATGTATCATTGCAACCATGTTAAAGTAGCTGCAGTGATACACTGGTATCTATGCAAAAAAACAAAAGAAGATTTAGCATCTGCTATGAACCAGTGGGAATCTTTAAAAAGCCTTAAAAGGGGTTGTAAAAAAAATGGAGTCGTAAAAATCTTATGGAACTTTAAGCTTCAAAGTGGCAATCAACAAACTGATCGACAATTATAACAGTTATAAAGAAACAGATATAAAGAAAGCCTGGCTTATAGATGTGGCCATCACAGCAGAACTGAAGACAAAGCAAGGGAACAGATTCCAAAATACAAGACCTACTGTGATAAATGGGAGCCCCTCCATTTATCAGGGTCTTATTTCTTATGAGATGAGGAGTGATGGCATCACAGTCAGTGGTGAGGGCAACCAGCCAATCAGATGGCAGTAAAAAGAAAAGAACCTTCTGGATGATGGCTGGAGAGAGACCATTGAAGGAAGCTGAGAGGGAGAAGGCTGAGGAAGAGCAAGACCTTGCCTTCTGGGCCTGCCTCACTACTAGTTAAGGTTTGGCTTGTCAGGGATGATGGGAGTTGTAGCTCTTCACCTCTGGCTTGAACTCACCACCTGGTTGTGCACCTCGCTGACCAGTTTTGGCCAGTGGTTATAGCTTAGCAAGAGTTACAGAGAATAGGCTGAAGACCCCGACAAACTCTCCAAGCCTTCTCACTCTTGCTTCCACAGAAGTCTTCACCCTTCTTCAGGATCCAGCTGGTTCTTGTAGCTTCACCCAAGACACCAGACGACTCAGTAGTCTTAAATAAAAGATCTACTTTATTCTACTATATACAGCTCCAAAACTATCCAACACAACAATACTCAACTCCTCACTCTACTCCTACAATCCACTCTACTACCCACTACTACAACCCACAAAATACATTGGGATGCATAGTCATTATTATAGTCAATGCAAGATACCACCCACTGTTGTCTGTTTCCACCCAGTAGGCATGTACACCATTCTCATTGGTTCTCTTGGTTCATCCTACAATTAGTGATTTCATCATCTCAGCCTTGACCACTTAACAATTGTCAGGTGTGTCCAATTATCCACTTTACATTTCTTGTCCTTGGCAGTTAGGACTTGTTAATTGTATTACCATTTACACCTGTGTGGTTCCCAATTGGCTTCTGCTGAGTCATCCTGACTCTCACATACATGTTTTATTTCTTTACTGTATATCCCATGTTGCTTTTTCCTTGACATGGCTGACATGATTGTGTTTTGAAATGGATACTTTAAGTTTTGTGCCTGGAGGACCAGTCGTCTTCCATGTTTCTTTTCTTTAATGTTTCTTCTTTAAAATAAATCTTTTTTCTCCAGTGCTCTGTCTCCTCTTAATTCCTTTTAATGGCCTTGGCACCTCTCGGGGGGAAAACAAAAACCAAATCTGGTTCTAGGGATGATAGCTTCTCTGGGAGCAATTTCATTTAGAATGATGAAACATCTGAATGAAAATGTCACAGATGGGATCATAATTGCACTGTTACAATAAGTGACACTACTTGGAAGATGCTGCACTATCCAATGACATCTCACTAATTCCCAGATGTCTGGATAGAATCTAAATCATTGATGGTCCAAAGCTCCAGGCAATAGACTGAGGAACCAAGATTTAATAATAATAACAGTCTTCTGTTTGACCCTGATGTCATGCACTATCTCATATTCAACTATTATTTCTGTAAATAATAATAATAATAGGGCCAAAGGAAAGACTGTCCACTAGGATCTTATATTGGGAATAATTTAAACCTCCCTCTCTTTCATTGCACGGAAGGCACTCATGCAAAGAAATACCCATATGTCCTCACTTGGCTTTGGGGCTTGCTCCTCTCAATGACACCTGTCCCTGAGTCATAGCCTCTCCCTACTCCCACATTCCATAGTGGTTGTTCTCATCCTTTTGCCAGTAGCATTCTTGTCTACCTCCAGGTGTGCATATGTTTAATCCCCTGAATGGATGAATATGATGTGGGTGTCAAAGAGGCAATATGTGAGGGCATGTTCACCTTAAAGTATATCATCTCATAGATCATTAGCTAGAATATTTTGTGTCATCCTTTATCATCCCAGTCAAGATCCTAGTCTCAGATATTGTATACCAGTTCTAACTATTAAACATCACTAATCCTGTGGTTAGAAGCCCTAGTGGCACAGTGGTTAAATGCTTGTACTGCAGCCTCCCACAGCCACAAGGTTGTGAGTACAATCCCAGTTAGGGCTCTAGGGTCAACTCAGCTTTGCATCCTTCCGCAGGTCACTAAAATCAGTACCCAGCTTGTCAGGGGCAATTAGCTTACACATTGTAAACAGCTTGGGGAGTGCTTAAGTGCACTGATAAGTAGTATAGAAATGTACTTGCTATTGCTATTGTACCACAAATAGGCAATGTTTTGGAGTGCTTCCAACTCAAGGGCTCTTGTTGCTATGAACACCCTTAAACTTCCATAAATGAAGTACGATGATGATGCCATAAAGGCCACTACCAGAAATGCATTTAGTTTCAACTTTAATTGATGATTCAGATATCAAGAATTGCTTAATCAATGAGGTTCCCAGGTGTGGTATATTAAACAAGCTGGATCACACAGGTCTTCAAAAGGTACTGAATGTTGTGTTTAAATAAGATATAACTATGGTTTGTACAGATAGCCTAGGGTTATCAGGTGTAGAAGCACTGACTGAAGTCTTGGGAAATTGCTGTGGTTCTCACGGTCTCCAAGAAAAGAATAGAGTTCCTGGGTCCAGAGTGTCCCAGACCTTGAAAATTCAAAACCAAAACCTGAGACCTCGGGATGCCTTTTGCTGTTGTCTCTGGGGCAAGCCCTGATCATATCATTCAGTGTGATACATTAAGCATCAACCACAGCTGTTCAGAGCACACCATTTATTTTTAAAAAATAAACGTCTAGAAATTAGAAAATATTCGTTGGGTTAGAAATTAAGTTTCCAAGGTTTGCTTTGAACAGGAAAGGTATAATTTGCCAAGTGTTTTGTGAACACTTTTTCAAACATGGCTTTTAAAATGCACAGCAGTTGCAATCCAAGCAAAGTTTTCAAGGTCTGCTCTGAACTAAAAATGTCTACAGTAGTTACCCTAGCAGCAGCAGGGAGTGAGGGTGGGAAAAGAATAGATAATATATTTGTAATTTATAATTTTTAAGACAATGCTTTCCCCCTAAAATTATACCTCCCCCTCATCCTAAGGACCAGAGAAGATGGTCCAGGCCTGGAGATTCAAGGTGAGATCCTGAGATCTGGCACTGAAGAAGAAGAATGCTTGGGTTTTATATGTAGTGTGGCTTTAAAACCTAGGCATCTTTAGCCATTCCTAGTTGGCACCAGGATTCCCTGGCTCTGTACAAAGGTGTTTGGATGTATGTTGCATTTGTGCAATGTTGATGTACCAAAAAGCTATGAGCAAAGGTGTGTATGTACATGAGCCCAACATGCCATTTGTGGTAAGGCAGAGAGTAGAGTGTCAGCATTGCAACTCAATAAACTTTTTGTTCTGCAAGCAGTATTGCATTGCAGTGGCCATGTCTGTGGCTTCACAAAGACATGCTCCCTGCGCTCAGCTTTTGGTCCTGAAATTTCAGTCAATGGGATGCTGCAGAGATAACAACTCTAGGGCAGTCAACATTTCCCATTTTCTCTTGGCATGCCTGGGGCAACAGGTTCCTAAATCTACTAGATGGATGAAAAGCCATCCTGTCAACCACAGCCCACATTCATGATTCTAGAGAATTCACACAGGCCAATACCAGGAAGGACTCCAATGAAACTGTTGAACTGATGTAGCCTGCTAGGCTTTAAGGGCTCAGTTGGGTTCTGATTGGCACAATGATGTCCCTGATGCCTTTGCACAACTGAGACAGCTATGAACAAGCTACCTTTATTGCCCAGCAGCTCGTAAAGAAAGTTTCTTTCTGCCTTGTCTTCTCTATGCACCTTCATATTAATTCGTATTTATCAGCAGCTATGAAGCAGTCTTTGGCTGTCGCATGTTTCTGATCAGCCGGGCTTGACAGTAAGACCACTTTGTCCTTCAGCATCTCTGTGGGCTCTGTTCATTCAAACCATGCACTTCACTGACTGGGAGAGGCCAGGCTGTATCATCTTGGAATTCTTCACCTCATTGCTCTGGGGCCTAAGCTCCCCTTCTATAAAATAAGGGTGACAATGGGACCTTTGTCTGTATAGTATGCCTAGACTGCAAGGTCTTTGGGGCAGGCACTGTTTGTACAGTATAAGCACAAGAGTCCTTTTATCTCTTAGGCTACTATAATAAGCATAAAAACAGATTCAAAACATAATCTGTCAATGCTAGATGTCTACAGCATGATATACGAATAAGATAGGTAAACTGTGTGCCATGATCACTTTGGCTAGAGTTCAAGCTTCGTTATGTTCTAACCAGAGATGAGAAATGTTGGGAGTTCTTGGGTGTCTCTGTAGCTACTATAGCTAATAAACTTATATTCACATATATATCTAGACATTTTAGTCAAAAAAGTGAACCCCCTAAAAAAAAAAAAACCTGAATTGGTCAATATAAGTATTGTACTTTAACTCTTATTTTTAAAAATAATCATCCTCTTCTGTGAGTGGAGTGGCAGAGCTTAGTCCATCCTGGAAGAACATAAAAGAAGCACCAACCCCCATCTACACAGCCTTCAGGGTAAGCGCAAACAGTTATGCCTGCTGGAATTTTGTGAGTTCTTTGGCATCATTTTCCTTTTTCATCCTTTACATCCTTTGTTACATGCTTCTAAGTTTTACCCTCAACTTAGCCTTGGGTCATATCAAAATCCACAGTTTTGGCTTCAAGCCTGTCCTCGATTTTTACATGAGGTCAACCTATAGTCAAATATATACAGTATTCATCACAAAGGTTTTTTCCATTCATCTATATTGTGAACTTGAGTTGCACAGCTTGTAAGACATTCTGCTACATGACAAATTACCTTATAACCAATTATTGAACAGCATTCACTTTAAGATACCACAGAATAAACTGAACTATATAGTCACTTGTGTCACTCAGTTGTCCTGTGAGTACCATGGGAGTGTTCGAAGCATCCATTGTTCAACAAATTAAGTGAGGAAGTACCCATTCAGATCATTAATAGGTATAACACTAATTTCTCTCCAGAGTGAGCTGCCTCTATTGAATCACAATAATGCTTCCTAAAGCCTTGTTCTATCTACATGCCAAATAACACTGAGACTATGGTCGTTATCACACAACGGAAATTGTAAGGATAATCCAGTGTCATCCTGAACACAATCATGGGTATTCACATTATTGCGTGAAAAAGTTATCACACGCATTCGCTGGCATTCCGAACGCACTCCAAACACAATTCCACAGCAATCCAAATTAAGTAAATACGGTGAACTAGAGAATTCACAAATCCTATTCCCAGGCTACTTCGCATTCAATTCGATGTTGTTTGGTGTGATATGCATGTCTGTTTTGGCCCTAGTATTTCCTCCCACATCAATTCCCATGAGCCTCCATTTTTGTTTTGGCTTCTGGGGCTCCTATGTCTTCCCTGGCAGCTGGGAGGAGAAGCAGCTGGTTTTGACAGGAAAGAGTGAGGGAGGGAGGCTCTCCATTAGGCACCCTGCAAGCTCTCTCTCTGCCCGAAACAGTGGGCTTGGGCTTTCCCTGCTCCTGGCCCCTTGTGCCCCTTGGGGACCTTTTTGCTTGCCTTCCTTCCTTCCTCCATGGCCAGCGGGCTTCAAAAAGAGAGAACCCCCGCCCCCTTTTTGATTAGCCCCAAAGAGTTCTTCTTCCCTCAACCCTCCTTTGGGGGATGGTGGAGTGGGGCAGCCTGGGGAATGGGGGTCTGTTTTCCTCCCCTCAGGGGCATTGCTCTGGGCTCACAACAAACTCCAACTCCCAGATTTCCACAGCCTTGAGCCACAAAGCGGTGACAAACTGGGTTATTTGTCCAGGGTGGATGTAGTCTTAGTCACCAGCTCTGGTTCCTGCACAACTTCCCCTCCCCTTTCCCCCTCCTCCTCTGACTTGTGATGCCATTGCTTTCAATGGGACTCCCAATGAGCCAGGATAGAACCAGAGATGACCCAGGCACTCCACAACCTCACTGCAGCAAAGCTCTTCCAAATGGGAGGGACTCCTTCTCTCCTCCCAATCCCCCCATAGCTGGAGACCTAAAGGCACAGACAAACACATATACACAAACCATCTGGAGACCCCCACTCCACTTTTTGGGTTTTCTTGGTAGGTTTATTCAGATGGGGTTTGCCATTGCCATTTTCTGAGGAGGCTGAGAGAGTGTGACTTGCACCAGGTCACCCAGTGGCATTCAATCCCTGCCTTCTGCCTTCTAGAGTCATAGTCCAATACTCAAACCAAGTAAAAGGTTGCTTTGGACTGATTTTGAATTGGTGAATTGTCTAAATAACATAAAATAAGAGGTAATGAATACACAAATAAAGTGAATTGCCTAAATAACATGAAAAAAGGGTAATGAATGAACAAATAAAGTGAATTGCCTAAATAATGTGAAATAAGGGGTAATGAATGAACAAATAACGTGAAACAAGGCAAAACCATGGGATCCAGATGCAACCCCTGCCAGAAGTGTAAAAAAGTCACGATCCAATTCTGCCCTCACTGCACATGTGCAGGGATGCTAATTTGAATTCTAGACTACGAAGGGTACGTACTCATATGATAATTTCTTTTGCATTCGCACTAGTTTGGGATGAGCACTGTGTTCTTCTGTGCATTTGATAACCATTTGCGTAATAGCGTTCATTTTCGAATTGGCCCTACCTTCTTTTCTTTCGAAATTGGGAGACACTCATCCCTTGTGATAATGGCCTATCTCACATTTTCAACAGGAGATGCAAGTAATTTAACCTAGACAGTTGGCACAATATGTTATAGAGTGTATATGAAAACACATATCTGAAACCTCTACTTTTTTTATTCTGCATACACACACACAATGAAAGCTCCAAGTATTCTGAACAGAGGCCCTTTCTTTAAAGTCTGTTGTATGAATGATTAGAGGGGGAAAGTTAAATACTACCTCTGGACAGATATTTAGGAGTTAAAACTGTATGTTCCTCGAAACAAATAAAAGGTTTCCTTTTATTTGCTTATCCATTGAAGTATTCTACAAAAACATATATCAACAATAAAAAGGCATTTTAGTACATGCACAGGCTGAATATCCTTCAGTGGTTGCAACATGGGCCAACATGTCTCAGGACTGACAAGATGATATTACGGTAGCACCAAAGTGGGGCATGAGGGGAGGACACAAGCAGAACAGAGTGCTGAATTTAGTTGTTAACATTGGAGACTTAGGCCCTATAGACTGGGCTGAAAGGCTGGCCTGGTGGCAAAGTCAGGGCATCCCGTCCAGATGATGCATGCCCTGACTCCACCCCTGGGGCACCATGACACCATGCGCCGCTCCACATGGCGTGCAGCATCATGACACTCCTCCAGCGCTGTGTCCATACAATGCAGCGCGAAAGGAGCAACATATAACCACATTGCCATGGCTATGGTGCCCTTTTGAGGGTACAAAAAGGAGCCGCTTTTTGCGGCTCCTTTTTCCACCCTTCAAAGGCTGGATTAGGGCTGCAGCATGAGGTTGCCACAGCCCCAATCTGGCTAGGAAAGGTGGTCTGTCAAGCCACTTATTCTACTTTGTTGTACCTGAGTGGAAAAGTCTGTAAAGCAAAGAACCTCTGTTGTCCTTAGGAGATACTTTGTGGTTTGTCATTGCCATTTACGGTGTTATATACTATACATACAATAGGCAGATCACCTCCTTGCAGGCATTGGTTAGCAACAGTCTAGTTCTCAAGATTCCTCCACTGACAGTAAACACTGTTAAATCAAAAGGTTTGTACCACACAGTGCTTTGAGGACTGAAGCTTTGATTACAAATTTAATCAAACAAATTACCTCATCTAATTCAATCAGCCAAATTTACAAGTTTCCCACCCGCTCCCCTGGCCAACCGATCCCATACCCACCCATTCTGGGCATTCACCACTGTTTATGAAAATAAGCTCATTCCTGTAAACACAACTTCAGCAGTTGGTACAAAAGCATCTGTTTATGAAAAGCAGAGATTAAATGTTGTAGAGGCTTTGGCAGGGGAGGAATGGGGTGGTGGTTTGCTTTTGTGAAGCACCTGTCATTGAAAAGGGCCAATACAATAAAACAGCCCAAAAAAGGTACCTCTGTTGGACCTGAGAGACCACTGTGCCAGGCAGGCTAGCAAGGAAGTAGCCAGGAAATAGATGTGGGGATTACTTAGTCTGGGATAAGAATGAATTTGGCCAATCTGTCCCTTCCCTTTGAACATATCATCCCACACCAAAGTTCTGGCTTGCTCAGAAGAAGGGCTGTTCAGAGACCAGAGGAAAGACTTTTTTCCCCCAGAGGGAAAACCAGAGACCTCTGATTTTCCCCCAACAACAGAGCTTGGAAAGTATCTTTTAAGAATGACTATAATAGCAGGCTGCAGCCATTCCAAACTGAGGAGTAGTTGTTGTGGGTCCCACTGCATCGTCCTGTCCTTGTTCAGTCATAGAATGTTTCAGCAGCTCATTTTATTTATTCTTCTTAAAAGCAGCATTCCAAATTCTACCCATCTGTGTGTCATCATTAAGCTTGCAGGCTTGTTCACTAGATTTGGGAAGGGGCATATTCGCTCCAGCCCTGCCCTCCTGTTTTAAGGTTGTGGTTATAAAATTCTCTGGGTTCCAGTGCATTGCCAGTTGATGGGATTAGAAAGGGAGTTTTGTGTTGCATTGCTTTCTTGTGCCGAGGATCATGGGTTATATGAGTCAATTCTGAGCATTGCCTATAGTGATTCTACAGATATGTTCCTCTTGCAAAAATTACCAAAATGTCGTACACTCTGATCTAATCTGCACTGCAGAGATAATGCAGTTTGACGCCACTTTAAGTGCCATGGCTCAATGCTATGGAATTCTGGGATTTGTGGTTCTGTAAGGTATTTAGCCTTCTCTTTCAGAAAGCTTTGGTGCCACAACATACAGTTTGCCCTTCTTATACACTGATTTTTATACACGGATTCAAGCATCCATGGTTTGAAAATGTTCCAAAAAAGTATAAATTTCAAATATCAAACCTTGATTTTCCATTTTTTATAAGGGACACCATTTTGCTATGTCATTATATACAATCTTTAGATTGTAAGCCTGAGGGCAGGGAAATGTCTAATTAACAATTTGTAAGCCGCTCTGATAGCCTTGGCTGAAGAGCTGGGTATAAGTAAATAAATATTATTATTATATTTATATTATTATATTTAATGGGACTTGAGCATACATGGATTTTGTTATACACGGGGGAACTTGGAACCAAACCCCAGTGTATAACTGTACTATAAATCTCAGAATTACTTAGTAAAATGGCACAGGAGAAAGAGTGAATGTCACCTCTCCAGATTTGAATTGTAATCTATTTTTCACACACCTCATCTCTAGTTGCAGGGTTTGGGTTTTTTATTGCTTTCAACAACACATTGAAGATACAGTACTTTAAAAGAACATCCAAGCTCCAATTCTTAAGAAGCAGTCGATATTTCTCATACTTAAAGAATGTAGAATTTAAATAGAGTATATTCTTTATCTCCATTATATATGACCTAACCACTCTGCAGGGAAGATAAAGGACCACAGTGTATTTGTGTGGAATATTACATTAAATTGAACCCTGGCACTTCTGTTTAGAAGTCTTCATTTTTAACTTACAGCTTATTTTACTTCTCAGGGCATCATACACACAGTATTATATTGCAATATAAGGATACTTTGGAAATACATTCTGGGTAGTTCCCCCACCTTTTCCTACCACAGATTATCTCCGCCCGTTAACAGGAAAGTGACTCCAAGAAAGAATGTGAAGTAACCTGCCTTTCTAAAGGAAGGTTACTAATTACAAGTTTAATTCTGCTTTGTTTTGAAGAATCCAGGTGCCCAATCTTTTTTTTTAAATGACAAACACAACAAATCTCACTACAGGTGTGCGTTTGTGGGCAAGATGGCTCAGTTGGCAAGCTGCCTGTCAGGTGATTCAAACCTGATATTGAAGAATCACTTGAAATAATGTAATGCAAGAGGAATTTGCTGTGGTCAACACCAGCAAGACTGCCTAAAACAGCCATGTGCAAAGGTAAGCCTTGTATGGCTGGAAGGAAGGGAAGGGAGGTGGGTGGGTGGAGTACACAAAACGATGATGACTATCCTGTTCTGACTGCAGGACCCATTTCAATACTAAGCAAATAATGAGCCAATGAGGGCCAAGCTGAACAAGCAACATGACATTTTGACATTGACGTTTGTTACATGCAGTTAGACAACCTTCCAGAAGATATGAATAAAGATATTTCAAGTTAAATTTATTAGAATCAAACCGAAAAACAGGCTTCTGCACATGTAATACTTGCCTAAAGGAAGCAATCATTGTTGTTACCCAAATTCTTCTCCAGCTTGGATTCATACCTGAGCTGGTGACCAGTTTCTAGTCTATCACACCTAAGCCACAATCTCCTCCCTGTTACCCACCAATCCTTGTATCCTTCTCTTTCACTATAACTTGCCCATCTAGGGCAGCAACCGATCCCTTTAGCTTCTCTGCCTATGATTCTCTTTCTAAAGTGCTAATTGGCACAAAAGACCATAGAATTAGCCTTTTCCATGTATCTAACATGTCATAAGAGTCTTGTGTGTCACCACCTGATTAGATCTCTGGCACTGTTGCTTTCATTCTGGCAACAGCAACAAAAAATATTTCAGCGATTCTACAGTCCTGAGGAAACGTGGATGTGAGGTCTTCAGACTAAGGAGAGAAGCTGGTAGAAACAAGGTTGTCATGTTGTACAGCACCCTTACATTCCTGCCTTTAATCTAATAGTTTTGTAAGTAAAGATCATTGGATTGATGATCAGTGCTGCCTGAGTCAGAAGAAAAGTGAAAGGTCTGTGATCAGAATTTTCTTTTACCAAACTGTTTGGGTGTTTGTTTTATATTACCTAGAACTATGAAGTTTGCCTGCCCTTGGAGTCAACAATAATAATTTGCTGTACATTACTTTTATAGTATACTTTTAAATAACATCTTCAAAACTGCGGGCAAAATACTGAGTTCATTTAAATATGCCTAAAAGCTTCTGTGCACCCAAGAAGTCTTTTAACTCCCCATCTCTCTTCACTCCAATGCCACATTTTCAGACTGCTAGAAGTCTTTCAAAATTAGAACATCAGCCATTACTCTCATGGCTATAAAAAGAACCCTGGACATATTTTTTGAGTGCCTCTTTGATGGTCAATTCATATGGAAAGGAAATGTTTAAAAAAATATGTGATTATTTCACAGTTCTGACCATGAACTTGAAACACTGATTCTCTAAGACAGATGAAGAGATTTCTTGGGAGCTGGGAAAGGGTCTGAGATTTGTATGCAAGAGCATCCCTTAGCCCCCTCCATTCATTCCTTTCTGTCTGTGGACAAAGCTGTTGTCTCCAGTTACAGGTTGTCTGTTGGCAAGTTCCAGCATGCGCTGTAGACTTGGCCTCTACTTCCTTCTGGTGCTTCACACATTGTACATTTGCTTTCATCTCTAAAGTGAGATGGTATGTTCAAAGTGTCTTTCAGATGCCATTAGCTGATATCATCTCTGTGAGGATGTGTTATAGAGTGTCTGATTAGTAAAGGACATGACTGTTTTCTTCACTGGTCTTTGGCATGTCAACAGTTTTCTGGCATGTCATTCTCTCAAGTGCCTGCAGAAGTTGACTTCTGTATCACTCCATGTGCCCATTTCAGGATTTGCTTCAGTGGCAACTCACATAATTTGAAGCTGTTGCCAACCTGCAGAAATAAAGCAGTCTGACACCACTTTAATTTCCATGGCTCAATGCTATGGAATTCTGGGTTTTGTAGTTTGGTGGGGCACTAGGTCTTTCTGAAAGGGAAGGCTAAATATCACACAAAACCACAAATACAAGCCTTCCATAGCATTGAGCCATTGGAGTTAAAATGGTATCACACTACTTTATTTCAGCAGTGTGGCAGCAGCCTGAGAGGCAAATAATTAACGTGAAACACCTGTGTCCCTGCTATCAACCCTTTGTGGTGTTCCACACTAAATTGTGTTCTTTGGTTTACTAGTAACTGGCATTACTAGTATATGGAGTTTAGCATACATCAAAAAAACAAAAAACCTGGCTTACATTTGCCAGTTTGAATCCTAATTCAGTTTGCATCCAGATATTATCATACTGAAAATGCCACCGATGCTGATGGCTGGGTGCAGCCCAGGTAACCTCTGGTTAGAAGCCACGCTCAGCCAGGCTCTTTTTAAAACCAGGAATCACCTGGCTTTACAAATAGGCCAGCTGAGCATGGCTTCTACCTGGAAGTTACCCAGACTGCACTCAGCCAGCAGCATCAGCTGCATTTTGCATATGATAATATCCGGATGCAGCCCGAATCAGGATTCAAACAGGCAACTGATCCTACAGACTCTCTTTGAATTCTGGACTTTGTGACTTCAGGCTAATACTGTCAGCCTGAAAGAGAGGGACTGGCCATTGTGACCTCATTTTAGTGCTGCCTGCCTGAAGGAAAGAGACTTGCCATTGTGATCTCAGGCTGATGTTGCCTGCATGAAGGTGATAGACTGGCCATTGTGACTTCATGTTGATTTTCC
Source organism: Sceloporus undulatus (assembly GCF_019175285.1). NCBI lineage: Eukaryota > Metazoa > Chordata > Lepidosauria > Squamata > Phrynosomatidae > Sceloporus > Sceloporus undulatus. The sequence goes on from NC_056522.1 coordinate 186,095,016, forward strand.
CTACCTTAGGACTGCGCATTGTGACCTCAGGCTGATGCTGCTTGCCTGAAAAAGAGTGTGTGGCCATAACCCCCCCCCCCCCCCCCCCGTGCTGCTTGCTAGAATGCAAAGACTGGCTCTGATGTTTGCTGACTATGATACTTGCTGGCATGATTTACATTTGCACCACTGTCTTCCGTGTGCAAAAATGATTGCCCTTGTTGGGCCAATGCTTGACAAATTGAGGAATAACTGGCTGATCATTTCAGAAATAACTATGAAGTAGATTGGATTATGTTTGCACTGGGGAGATAGTAAAAGCAATGAGGTCTACAGTGACGAGTACAAACGTTTTTGGCAGGTAAGTATTAGGCTGAAGATCTTGGGCTTGATCAATTGGTCCTACAGGTTCATGCCAGCAAAATCCCCTCATTGTTTTCTACCTCTGAAAGAGAAAACACTGCTCAACAATAGCAGATGAAACAAACTTTTAACTATTGTTCTGATCTTGGAAGCTTTAAGAATGCTTCTTATGGCCACTTTTGCTTTCTAGTAAGGTGAAGCAGTGAAACGAGTAAGGCTGCATTGTCTTATAGTTTGTATGCTTTTATTTTAAGTGAAGCATTTGCTTCATACAGGTTTTATTACCTCTGAGCCAAGATGGTTTCAATTTAAGTTCCTATTTATCTAGGAGTCTTTAGAAATGAAGGCTTCATGTTAGACATTATAATAACATCAGTTTTCAAAAGCAGCTGACGGGCTGGATTTCCCCCCAAAAAAATCTTTTCTGCACCACACAAATGCTTGCACTGATTGATACCCTTTTAAGGTCTTATTCATTCCTTTATTAAATCTATTGTTAGGAGAGTAATGTTCTGCAAGGGCAGTGGAATCCCAGATATTTGCACACATTATAAACAGTTGGCAAAATAGGAGCACATTTTTATGCACCTTTTTATAAAAAATGTTGGCTCAGTTTCTAAAACACCTCTTCTTTGTGTTCTTCCCTCCTGCAACCTATTACCAACCATCTGTGTGATGGGTAAGTGCATTGAGATCTAACTATGAATGCAGTCTGCAATTGCACATCTGGATGTGGCAAAGGAATATTAAAAGTTCTTTAAAGGTTTCCCCTTCCTTCCTACACTCACATTTCTTGCCTCACTCCAGTCCCATGCAGAATCCAACACTGGATACATCCAGTGTCTAATCTTACATGTACACTAGAGGAAAGAATTTAAAAGCTGCTTTTTAAAACTATAAGGGGAGGGAGATTGGTACCTGGACCAGGGGTAGGAACTGTACCATCTCCAGATGTTGGTGGATTCATCCTCTAGAACATCCTCTCTCCTAATATTCCAAACTATGTCTTTGTATTATACATAACTGGAGTTTTCATAATCAAAATAAATAAAGTACCTTTCGAAGAACATCACAATTTTTCATTGTGAATTTTAATCATATGCTCACTCAATTCATTTTTAAAAGTTTTATAAAATATAGATGTGAATCCATCTAGGCCGGGAGATTTAATTTCTTTTAAATCTTGTATTACTCTTTCCACCTCTTGTTTAGTTACTGGGTAATTTATATAATTTCCCTGTATTTCAGTTAATTTGATTTTTATATTTGTTTTCTGATCCTCCACTTTCATCTCTTCATACCATCTTTCATAAAATTTAACTGAAACTTCTCTTATTCTCTCATCATCAGTTATTATTTCACCTTTGTCTTCTTTAATTTTACTAATCACATTTCCCCCTCTTTTTTAAAAAGAAATTTGGTCCAACACTTCATACTTCTATTAGTCCATGCCTTAAATTCATTCCTAGTATACATTTGGTTTCTTAATATAGTTGTTTGGTCCAGTTCTTTAATTTATTCTCTTTTTTCCCAACTGTTCTTTTATATTCTTATATTTATTGTATTCTTTTTGTAAGATTGTATGTACAGCGCTGTGTAAATTTACAGCGCTTTAGAAATAAAGGTTAATAATAATAATAATAACATTTCCACTTCTTCTATCAATTTCTTTCTATATAAATCTTTCTTTCTTTTTTTAATTCCTATTTCCATGCTTAGGCATTTCCCCCTTACCATTACTTTATATGTTTAATATATATGTATATATACATATATGCATAATATATGTTTTGTAATACTTCCCCTATCATTTAAATTTCCCTTGGCCCTGAGAGAATGCTCAGTAGAATACTTGACATTTTGTTAAGCTTTGATAAGAAAGAGGAAATGGCATTTTAGACTGTAAAACAACATGACCGGACCTGCCTCTAACTATGATGAAATATTATACATAGTTGTGTATGAGACAGAATAGCTACTCATGTGAGGCTTGCATGATAGTTTTAGACAAGGGTAGACAACTGTAGCCCTTCAGAAATTTCTGGCCTAAAGTTCCTCCTCAGAGTTTCAGGAAATGCCTTATTTGGGACTGAAGTTCCCAAAATCCTCCTGTCAGCAGGACATCTAGC
>NC_056522.1:186097496-186163221 GCF_019175285.1 Sceloporus undulatus
ATAATAATAATAATAATAATAATAATAATAATAATAATAATAATAATAATAGATTTATTTATAGCCCGCCCAATCACTAGGAATCCAGGCTAGAGTCTGGCAGCTGTAATCCTAAAAGTAATGCTTTCAAGCTTTGATCTTATCAGAACTTGTCAACTTAGCCAATGGCAACAGATTATCAGTCCAACAACATCTGGAGAGCCACAAGATCAAAAGTGGATTTGTGCATATGAAGTCTGGTAAAGAAAAGGTTAAATAAATTCTCTTTGCTGTTTGGGACAAATGTAAACTGATTGTAAAATATATATAATTAGGCAGCTTGACCAATTTATGGCCTAGGCATGCACCCCAACTGCATTTGTTGTTGTTAGCTGCCCTTGAGTCAGTTCCGATTCATGACAACCTTGTGGATGAGACCTCTTAAAGAATCCCTATCCACTGCCTTGCCCAGATCCTGCAAGCCTTTGCCCATAACCCCCCTGATCAAATCTATCCATCTGGTTTGCAGTCTTCCTCTCTTTCTTCTACCCTCTACTTTTCCTAGCATTGTTGTTTTTTCTAGTGATCCATGCCTTCTCTTTATGTGGCCAAAATACGATAGTCTCAACTTGATCATCTTTGCTTCCAAGGAGAGTTCGGGTCTGATCTGTTCAAGAACCCATTTGTTTGTCTTCTTGGCTGTCCATGGTATCCTAAGTACTCTTCTCCAGCACCAGATTTCAAATGAGTTGATTTTCTTTCTGTCTACTTCCTTCACTGTCCAGCTCTCACATCTGTACATGGTAATTGGGAATACAGTGGCCTGAACAATTCAGACTTTAGTGCTCAGTTGTATGTCTGTTCTTCAGTATCTTTTCCAGTTCTTTCATAACTGCCTTTCCCATTCCTAGTCTTCTTCTTATTTCTTGACTACAGTCTCCATTCTGGTCAATGTTTGATCCTAGATATGGGGATTCTTTAACTGTTCCAATTTCCTTGTTGTCTAGATTCAATTTGTCTATTTCTTCTGTGTTCATTATTTTTGTTTTCTTTATGTTCAGCATGAGACCTCCCTTTGCACTTTCATCTTTGACCTTCCTTATTAACTGTTCCAATTCCTTGTCTGCATATTTTAGGTTGTTAATGTTGCTTCCTCCTGTCTTAACTCCTTCGTTTTCTTATGGTGTTTTCAGCATAAAAATTAAGCAAGTATGGTGATAAGATGCAGCTTTGCCTGACCCCTTTGCCTATTGGGAACCACTCTTTCCCCCCGAATTCTGTTCTGAGGGTGGCCTCTTATGCTTGCTACAGATTCCTCATCAGGACTATCAGATGTAGCAGCACCCACATGTCTCTGAGTGCATTCCATAGTTTTTCATGATCCATACAATCAAATGCTTTGCTGTAGTCTATGAAACACATGCTGATTCTTTTTTGGAATAGCCATCATATATTTGCAATGTGTTCCCTACTGCCCTCTCCTTTTCTGAATCCTGTTCACACCTCTGGAATTTCTCTCTCTATGTATAGTTATATGTACGGAGTATGGTTGGAGTCTATGCTGCAGAATTTTGAGCATTATTTTCCTTGCATGTGAGATTAGTGCTATTGTCCTATAGTTGCTACAGTCTTTTGTATCTCCTTTCTTGTGGATTGGTATATACATTGAGAGTTTCCAGTCTGTTGGCCACCACTTTATTTTCCATATTTGTTGGCATATTTCAGTTAGCACTAAAGTTGTATCTGTTTGTAGGCATTGTAGCAGTTCAATTGGGATATCATCTGTTCCTTGTGATTTATATTTTCCCATTTCCTTTATTGCAGATTCCACTTCACTTAGAATTTGAAGTTCATCTTCATATGGCTCCTCATTTAAAATATCATTCATTCCCTCATCTCTTTTGTGTATTGCCTCCAGCGTCTTTTTATTTCTTCTTGTTCCTGTATAATGTTCTTTTTTTTTCTCCACAGAGCATCCCTGCCCTTCGTTTGAACTTGGCTTTAATTTATCAGCTTTTTGATAGAGGTCTCTCATACTTCCTTTTTTGTTGTTGTCTGCTATTTCTCTGCATTGCTCATTGTAGTATTTCTCCTTATCCCTGCATGTCAGACATTGGACAATTGTGTTCATATTTCTGGCTTTGTTCCTATTTCCCTTTGCTTTTGCTTTTCTTCTTTCTCTTATTGCATGAAGTGTATCATCTGCCACCCATTGTGAAGTTAAAGGCCTTCATGGCCGGCATCCATAGTTTTTTGTGGTTTTTTCGGCCTAGGAAGAAACTCTTCTACAACATGGCCACATAGCCCAAAAAAGCCACAAAACACTGCCAGCCGTTGTTTCTTATCTTTCTTGTTGACCACTGTTAGTGTTTTCTTACATTCATCTTTAATTATGACTTTGATTTCTGTCCACAGTTTTTCAGGTTCCCAATCGATTATACTCAATAGTTCAAATCTATTTCTTATATTGTCCTAAAATCCATCTGAAATGTTATTCAGCTCATATTTTGCCATAATGATGGTTTTTGCTTTCTTCTTCACCTTAACTCTGATTTTTGTTATAAGAAGTTCATGGTCTGTGCCACAATCAGCTCCTCGTCTGATTTTGGCACCAAGAACAAAGTTTCTCCATCTTCTACTTCGAATTATGTATTCTATCTGTTTTTTGTGTTTACCATCTGGTGATGTCCAGGTGTACAATCTCTTATCTGGTTGTATGTAGCAGGTATTTGCAATGAATAGATTATTGGCCTCACAGAACTCTATCAGACACTTTCCTGCTTTATTTCTTGTTCCTATCTAAATCTTCCTATTATGTTTTATTCTTCTTTGTTGCCAACTTTAGCATTCAAGTCTCCATTGATTAGTTTGAAATCTTGGTATGTTGTCAATTTCTTCCTGGACTGCATCATAGACCCTCTCAATTTCCTCTTCATCTGCATCTGTGGTTGGTGAATATACCTGGATTGTTATGATGTTTATAGGTTTATCGTGAAGCCTAATTGATAATATATAGTCTGACTCTCAGCTGCATCCTTTGAGTGCTCTAGCTATATCTTTCCTTAATATGAAAGCCATCCCAGTCTAAATGAAGTATGGCAAGAGAAAATATCCATTGGGCTCCAACAGAGATAAATTCAGGTGGCGGCTAGAGGATTGACCCAGGCCACATAGCCTTGTTTACAGAGTTTATAGAGAAGAAAGGAGGAACTAGGCAAGCTCTGCATGGATGTCCTGGCTGTGGGAATAAGTAGGGAAAGCCCCTTTCCCCCCCAGGGCAAGGTGGAATCACATGCAGGAATTCTCCCATAGGACTGGGCAGAGCTTGGAAACAGTAGTGATAGCACTAAGACATTAAGTGTTGTTAAGGGAGATTCATTCATAACTACTAAACAATTAAAGGGACTTAACAAAACAATTTCTTGCTTTATTCATTAATTTGTTCAACTTGTTAAATTAATGGAATAAATTTGAAGCTGGTAACAATTACTGATAATTTGTTTAATAACTCAAATAACACATTTTAATGTTGTCATTTCAAATGTTAACAAATTCAGGCTAATGAATCAATCTTTAACAAATTGTATCTGGTTCCCTGCTTGGTGTCCTTGTAGGCAGTGTCTGCACTGCAGAACTGATGCTGTTGGACACCACTTTAACAGACATGGCTCAATACTATGGAATGCTGAAATTTGTGATTTTGTGAGCTATTTAGCCTTCTCTGTCAGAGAGCTCTAGTGGCCCAACAGGCTACAAATTCCAAGGACTTTTTCAAATGCTGAAAATTGGAAGGGTAAACTAATCTGAATCCAGGGTCATCCATGGAGTTTGATGTTATTTCGCAGGAAAATATCAAACGATGTCGATCAAACACGATCTAAACGCAATCTCTAATCATCCCAGGAATAGATAAAGTTGGAAAAACATCAAAGTTACAAATACTGTTCCGCTCCAAATTTGCAGTCAATTTACATTTGCCAGGTATGGAATGCATCTCTAGATTGGCCATGAATTCCCATCGTTAGAATCAGACTACAATTTCTAAAATCCTTTGCTGCGATTTTCCCTCCTGTGCTCCCTGGCTGCTCCCTCTGTTTTGGAGGAAAGAGCAAAGGAGAGGAAAGTGAGGGCAAACCCCCTCTAAAGAAATCTTGCCCATAGAACCCCATGATAGTATCTTTCTGCTGTGTTTGACACTCCTGGTGGATTTACTCCAAGACCTGGGTTCTGAAGGATCAGTTTTAAATTGGTTTAAATTCTACCTATCAAATAGAACTTTTGCGGTGGTTACAGGAGGTCAGGTTTCTGGCCCTATCTCATTAGTTGTTGGGTTCAGAACCTCAGGGTTCTTTCTTGGGTGTTTTACTGTTCTCCCTTTATATCCTGTCCCTGGGAAATATTATTATCTCCTATGGTTTTCAATATCACCTGTACACTGACAACACCTAGCTGTACTTCTCTACCCCTGGGATTTCTCCAGGTGTTGAGTAGCGATTATCATCATGTCTTGCTGCTGTCTCTGGGTGGATGATTCACTGGTGCCTGAAGCTCAACATGACCAAAACTGGGCTACTTGTCTTCCCACCCAAGCCATCTTTGCAATGTTCTTTGGCAATTACTGTGAATGACATTTCTATTCAATCTGTCAGTGAGGCCCATAGTCTTGGCTTCCTATCTGACTCTTCATTATCATTCACTCCACAGATCCAGGCTATAGCCAAGTCATGCAGATTCTTTCTTTATAATCTCATCAAAATTTGACCGTTTCTGTTTTGACAGCGAAGACTTTGGTGCATGCACTGCCTGAATTATTGCAGCTAATTGCTAGTGTGTCTTCCTATTTTCCACCTTAGCCTCCAATCTCTGTACAGTGTGCCCGCATTATACGGGCAGGGCAGGAGCACATGGGGCACAAGGGGTGGCGCATCCCATTAGAATGAATGTGGTGTGTACCCATGGCGCACGCATGTGCCACTGCACCACCGCGCCACCACGTGCATGAGCCCCATTCACTTGAATGGGGCTTGAGCATACACAGGATTTGGCTTACACGGGGTGTCCGGAATGGATCCCCTGCATAAGCCAAGGGTGCACTGTACATGCTCAGTGCCCAGGATCATCATCTTTGCCCGTCGCTTTGATCATGTTACCATCTTGTTGTTAACCCTCCATTGGCTCCCCATTCCTTTCAGAATCTGATATAAAATTATTCTCCTGAACTTTAAAGCCCTTCATGGCTTGGCTCCTCTTATTTGTCAGTGTTCTTCTCTCCTTACCACCCTCCACATGCTTGGATCTTATGACACCGGTCTCCTGACCCAGCCAAGGTCTCCTCCTCCCCTCCTCAAATCCGCCACTTCTCTGTGCTGCTCCTCATGGTGGAATCTCCTCCCACACAATAAGAACAATTACTTCCTTGGCTAATTTTAAGGCCATTGAAGCACTCTTGTTAATCTGCTGCTTGCTTTCTCTTTATTGTATACTTGTCAGTATTATTTTAGAGATATTTTATTAGTAATTGTATGCTGCTTGACAGGTTTTTATTCTTTTTTTCCCTTATTTTATTTGACCCTTACTATGTAAAGCACTGTGCAAACTTTACAGCACTCATAAATAGTATTAATAATAATAATTCTAAAGGAAACTATCCAGCTGCTGAATCTTTTATCTAGCTCCTTTTGAGTTCAGACTAAACCTCAGATCAGATTTGCCACCTCACCATCATGGCAGCCACCAGACATCATTGTATCACATATTTACATTACAGTACTTGAATTACATAGTTACATTACCCAAAACCCAGCATGGCACAGTGATTTGAGTACTGGACTAAGACTCTGGAGACCAGAGTTTGATTCCCAACTCAACCATGAAACTGACTGTGTCACTTTGGGCATGTCACACCGTCTCAGACTCAGGGAAAAACAATGGCAAACCTCCTCAGAACAAATCTTGCCAAGAAAATTCCAAGATAGGTTCTTCTTAAGGTTGCCATAAGTCAGAAGCAACTTAAAGACACATAACACCAACAAACTACCCAGAAAATTCCAACCATAAGGGACTGTGCAAATCTAGAAGTCATATGCATTTCTAAAGAGTATAAATACAATAAATAAAATAACTTACTTCTGACAGGAACTTGCCAGATGGCTTTAGATGTCTTATTATCTCAAAGCAACCCATTTACCTATACTATTGAACATGATTGTTGTAAAAACTACAAGACAGTGTGTTTATTATATGTGAGTGCATAAGACTCTGAACACTGATGAACATTATATAATTTCTAAGTATTGTTACAGATGGGTTCCCAAATGCAGAGACAGTGGTGTCACCTGGGGTGGAGATGCCACTGCCAGAGAACAGATTCTCAATGCAGTCCTGAGCATATTTACACAGAAGTACATCCTGGTAAGTTTAGTATCATTTACTCACTGCTAGTAAATGTGTTTAAGATTCCAGCCTAAAAGCGCTTTCATATTTTGGCTGGTCTTGTCTTTGACTTCATGTGTTTACTAAAAAAAAAAAAACAACCCTCAAAAATTAAGTGTATGGCAAAACCTTGTGACAGAAGTATAGCACTCGTGTATTTTGCTTGGTAGAAAATAGTGTTTTTCAAGGCACCTATCCCAAATCTTTGCCAGAATGTGATAATCTCATGAAGATAGCATATTCGCTTCAGGATAGTCAACAACACTATGTCATGAATGTGACATCAGTGTGTCTTGAAAGTATCAAGCAGCTTCCTCTTCATGGTACTGTTTGTTTTGCTACATGATACATTTGCTGACTATGTCCTTCTGCACATTTTACAATTACATGGCCTCTTCCAGTCATCCTGAACTGGAAAGTTTAGAGATCAGTAAATAACCCTAGCTCCCTCTCATTCCTTAAAATATCAACTCCTTAAGAAAGGGGAGAACTTCCTTATTTCTTCAGGAAATTACAGCCTCAAAGTTTCAAAGTAGCAGCTAAATAAATGAGAGCATACTTAGCTGACTATAAAAGGCCTACTGACCAGGGCAACAATATCGCTTCAGTAGTGAGCTGGTAAATGCAATCTCACTTTAAAGCTCTGCAAACAAACTAATAAGAAACATTTTCTGCAGAGTAGCCAAAAGGCCTTTGATCTCCTTCTTTCTGGTTGATGCCAACATCAACATTACTGACTTTTTTTGCTATATTGATTGCTCTTTATGTGGGTTAATAAGGTTGAGGTTATTCCCCCCACCCTTCCCTCACCTTCTTCAGACCTTTTTGAAATATGTTCCTTCACAGAACAGGGTTGTACTGAAGACACTTTAATTTGTAGTGCCCATATAAAAGGTTTAGTTTATATTTCCTGTACCTCTTATGTGCTGGGGAGTTCACATTTGGGTGATTTCTCTATTGCTTTTTTTTTTATAGCAGCAGCTATACATTCAAACCATTACTTTTATACATGTATCTTAGATGCACAAAAAGAAAATATGAGCACTGTGTAGGTTTTATACATGTGTGCTGGAATTCACTTGGGTGTTACGAATGCGTAACCTAGATTTATACATTTATGACTGTTTAATATCTATGATCTCTATATGTTCCCTAGTTTAGGGGATATGTAAGGACCATGGATGTTCCCCAGTCTCTACTTACTAGTCACCAGCTACTACAACTGATGACATGGGTGTTCTCCTGTCAGTCAGGAAGCGGATGACTGATGTTTCCACCATCCCCCTCACACAACTGATATCTTGTGCAAGGGGGAATTGCGACAGGGACCCCACTTTTTCCTGTCACAATAGAGATCACCCACAGGAGGTGGGAAGAACATCAGTTGGCTGCTTCTCAAGTGACAAGGGAAGAATCAACAACAAAACTAGGGTTAAAGAGCTACTGAGTATCTGGTATAGCTATGTATGGACCTTAATAGAGTAAATAAATAGAATAGAATGGAATTATTATTAGTAGTAGTAGTATTCACAATAAAGACGATCCTAAGAACAATTTTCTGTACCTGTTATATTTTAGTTCTCACCACCATGCATGCACATATTATAACTCTAATCAACAAACGTAAACTGAAGAGACCATTAATCTGAATTCTTAATGGACAAACTTGAATTAAGGTAATGAGCCTGTATATCTTAGCAGCTACATGTAAGAAAGTCCTTAGAGGCTGGAGGTGTTAATAATTCCAAAGGAGTTCTCTCAGGCTGCTAATATCTGTTGTTACTTGCAATACTCCACCAACCAGTATATGCAGCTATAATCCTTGAGGAATGTTGACTCTCTCAGGCAGCTGCAGCATTATCAAAATAGCTTCCAACAAACAAACTCTGTCGGTGGGATGTTTAAGTTGCATTGGCAGATAACATACACTCCTGCCCCATGTTAGTTGTTTGTAACCTTAAATTTCCATCCAGCAGCTTTATTGCAATAGTAGACTTCCACAAACAAGAAGTTTTATATGATCACAACAAGATGACTATCCTGGAAAAATCAGTTGTAATTAGCATTATATAATGAATTGTCATTATATAATGAAATATCCACGGCTAATTCATCTAACAATACTATTACAAATAGCTGATTCATATAACAACAACATTAACAATTGGTTGCATACTTAGAGTCACAGAAGCATCCTTGAAACTGTGTTTGGAATAATGTCAGAAAGGAATTTAAATAGCCCAAGAAATTAGATGGTTCAGCAGAGTAAAAAAAACCAGTTGATATGTAATTGTTTATTGAGACTATATGGGACAGTAGAACCTAACCTGAATGACCAAATGGTTCCCCTCCTTACAGAACAATACTAGAATCAAGGCCACAGAGAATTTGAGGTACTTCTATAACATAGAATTTGAAAGAATCCACATTATGTTTCTTTATATAATAAAAAAGTTAATACAGTGGTGTATCATGTGCCTTAGTCCTTATTCTACTCTTATGCTTATTTACTCTTGTTCTCAAAGTTCTACTCATCTGTCCAGTGTACAGTTTATGAAATGGGCAAAGTATTACAACAACTCCCTTGGTCTGACAAGTTGAAAAGGATATTAATTTATATACCTTTTGAGCAATGGGATGAGTAAACCCTTTTGTATTCATGGTTTAGGGGTAAAAGGAGCATCTTTTACACTTGACAAAATTGATGTGGGATGGACCAATTTGTGAAGATCTCTATGAATCAGTTTGTCTTTAAGACTAGAGGATCTCCCAAACCCAGTAACAGCAGGAAATTCACTGTGTGATACTCTTGATTTTATGTGCCAGTGGGTCAGACATAATAGTCCAAAAATGTTATCATGTTTGAGGTTATCCTTAGGTTGGAAAAGTTGCTGTCTTTCCATAGTAGAGGCTTGGATAAGTGATTGTAAAACCTTCTCTGGGTAACCATTACAAAATAAACCCTCAAAAAAGGTTATTAGTATCTGTAAGGAACTGAGTGTTATGAGAGCAATTCCTTTTCAATCACATCAGCTGCAAAAAGGGTAAATTTGCTTTCAAGGAATGTGAATGATAGTTGTCATAATGTAAAATAAATTTCCAATCAGTAGTTTCTTGTTGTTAAAAACAATAATTCTCTTTCCTAATAGAGTGACTCTAACATCACGAAAAGAGCAAGTAAATTGATCATAATGACATATAAACTTAATATGTTAACTTATTAAATTTATCCAAGAAAAAAACTTCTGATGTTCCTTTAAATATCAAAAACGCATCATCAGTATAACAATGTTTAAAAAATAAAATTTGAATAAAGAGAATTAACTGATTAGTTTAAGATGACATTTGTCCAAAACACATTGCAGAAATAATCCAGTTTGTGAACGTTTTAATTGCCCTGGCTCAATGCTAGGGAATTCTGGGAACTGTAGTTTTGGGAGACATTTAGCCTTCTCTGTCAAAGAGCCCTGGTGCCATGATAAACTGCAATTCACTTGATTCTCTAGCACTGAATCAGGGCAGGTAAAGCAGTCTCAAACTGGATTATTTCTGCAATGTATTTTGGACCATTGTTTTCCAAATGCATTATGTATAGGATTGCAATGCTGGGGGCTGGGGGAATATCCATAGCTACTCAAGATATCTGTAAATAAAAGTTTTTAATCAAACTCAAAAAATCAAACAAATGTCCAAAAGAAAATGGGGTGGGGAAATCTTTATAACTGTCCAAGTGAATTCCTACCATTGAGTTCTTAGGTCTAGTTCTATAGTCCAGACTGTAGCACTTCAAACTAGGGAAGGGGAATGGACTTGGCTGAATGTTCTTCCATGGTCCTTTCAACTTCACTTTGGTGACGAGGAATCTGTGTGCAGAGAAATGTAGATGAAAGGTAGAAGGCTAAATTAGAACTGTCTCCCTTCCTTTTCTGCAAACCAAAGACCACCACAAATACATAAACAAAACATGATACAAGGTTAAGGAATAGAATATAGTAACAATTACAGAATGTGTATGTGTGTATAGTAGCAATTAACAATGAAAATAATATATACAATCAATATAAATAGCGAATGAACAAGAATACAAAAAGACAGAGGAATCAAGATACATGGAACACAACCTCAGAACATAATGTGACAAAGGAAGTCAGTACGGAATAAATGAAATATAAAACAATATGCAGACATACAGATTCTCATCTGTTTCATCTTGTAACAAACTCTCCAATTGTAAGCAAAACAGATTAGCTGATGTATGAATCCATGTTATAGTGTATTACAAGCCTGTAATAGTTTTGAGATTTCTGCAAGTGATCAGTGCCATTGTCAGATTATTACCCCAATTAGACAAGGCAGAGAATTCATAAACAGAAAGCACACCTACTCCATCTTTCTACAGGCCACTTTACTAATTTGGAAATTGGATGGAATGGGAAAAATCATGATTCCCACATTTTCCATAACTCTGTTATATGAGACCACCCAGGCAGGGGTTTTTGTTCCTGGCAATACAACAATAACTATGGGAGAGAAGCAGGTTGGTCCACTACTGCTCATGAATTGGCTGTACCCTATTAGAAAGGGGCTGATGAAGCCATATATGGCTTGCTCACAGAGAAACAGGCAACATTCAGTGAATACCTCAATCTTGTGAGGAACATGATTGAAAGGACATTTGTGTGTTTGAAAGCTCAGCGGTGTTGTCTGGCTGCATCACTGGATATTGCAGGAGAGAATGTCCTTGATGAACTTACTGTGTGTGTCATTTTGTACATTTGTGAGAAACACACAAAACATTTTAAACTACACCTACCTTCCAAAGTTGTATGCTAGTAGGTGAAAGGGTCAAGATGCTGAGACATGTCCCACTAAGTTAAGAAGATGTGCAGTGGAATAACAAACCAAAGCAAGCAGAAATATTTGAGCAAAAGAGCTAAACCTTTAGCATGCACAATAGAATTGTTCTGATATTATGCAAATGTACAGAGATCCGCATACTGTGTCATTTAAAAAGGGGAAGTCTACTTGGTGTGTTTGCTCCAGATGTTGGCTCACATGAACTCCCAACATCAAAGACTAGAACCTTTCCATCAGTTGCTCCACCTGGAAAAGAGATCCTTGATAGAAGGTTACATAATGGATAGCAACTTCCCCCAGAGGAAGATAGAGGAAGTATCTTCCTGTCATATAACACTGTATTGGGTACTGACCCGCAACACTGATGAAAGTTATGAAAGTGGTGTTGAGACCCTGGAATAGTTTAACATCATCCATAAATTAAAAACAATCAAAATAAGCACCCAGCAACAGCTATGCCAGTTTGCTGGACCCATGGAACATCTTCCTAATTACAAAGAGGAGGAAACAAGCACCTACCTAGGGATCCACCATCCATGACAGCCCTGAATCCCCTCTTAAATATAGTACCAAGGTCAGAGAAAAGTTCCCCAAAGCCTCTGCCAGGGGTGGTGGTGCATAAATTTGCTGAATGCTAGGAGCCTGCCCTATCGAAACCCAGACAATCACTGTACTACAAGCTAAGTGCTCAGGGTGTATTGTGGCATCTCTATGGAGGAAGTTGTACAACTCCTCAAAAAAAAAAGCATGGTAACTGTGCCACTGTCACTCTGTGAATTGTGATCACATACGTTCCTGTAGCAGTGTTGGAGAGCTTTGCTTTTCATTCTATATTCTTCCTTTTTCTGCATCTCTCAAGCAACGTTCTCAACAATACTGATGTTTGTGTGGCTTTCCTTCAGTTGTTCTTGGACCTTCTCTTCACCCCAAATGGTGATCAGGTCACTAGTTTCTTCCCTGCTCCACAAGACACCTGTCCCTCTTTTTCCACTGGTCAAAAGGGCATTGACCATTCTATACAGTGAAGCTCTAACACAGAGTTTACCAACCTGGGGTGCCCACAGCCCAAGGGGTATGAGATGGAATTTCAGGGGGTGCAACAAAGATACTTATGTGAATCTAGATTCAGTTCTATTTTGTCAGTCAAGACAAAACCTAGGAATCACCTAAATCCACAGGCAAACCTGAGGATCACAGTCAGCAAAAAAGGTTCTATGTTGTGAGGAAATCATGAATGAGAAGCAGGAACAAAGAAATAATTGAATTTTATGCTCACAATTGGGACTGATTTTACTGTTTACATTTTTTCTGAATAAATTTGAATCTAATGGTTCTGTTTAGATCTGCATTTTATGCACTGCGTTAAAAGCTTATTTTTAAAATTCAGTTTGTTCACTTGCAGTATTAAACATGGTTCAATACAATGAAATAAGACTTCTACATTTTCAAATGTGATATTACTTTTGTAGGAAGTATGAACATTAAACAAACATTTCGTAGGGGTTTGGGGCATAGAAAAGGTTAAGAATCACTGCTCTAAGTACAGGGTCAGTGTAAATGCTAGCCTATGAAGATGCGACATGCTTTCATTATGAATGTCCACATACAATCACTGGATTTTGGGGGGGGGGGGGAATGGGGGTGCGCTTTTTGTGTTTTGAGGTGAAAAAAGGGGATAACCCCCTGTGGTTATCAGATCAGGAGACTTGGCTTACGTCCCCCCCCCCCCCAATCTGCCCCCCCTCCAATCATCCGACAACCCAATTCCACCCTGATCCCAGTTTGGGGCACAAGCCACACATGTTTCCCAAAAAAAGGAGGGGTTCCAAAAACAGTGAAGTAATTTTTTATTTGTTTATTTTAAATAGCATTAAAGCCTTCAGGTATCTAAAAAAAGTGCTTTTACTTCAAAACTAGAGGAATGTTGTGCATTCAAAACAGGACCAGGATTGAAATATGGACTAATTATTATGTATGTATAGATTCAGACTGGATCTATATAAGCTTTTATGCTTTATACACCTACTTCAAAACTTTTTTTTTTAATGACAAGTTAAGTATTTAATCAACAGCACAAAATATGCCTTTTGCCACTCTGGCAGAAAGCATTTCAGAAGCAGTCAAGTCATACCCATATGGAGACTTGACAGTGGACTAGAGAGAGAGCTAGGCTTAGGCTTGGGATCAGATTCCTGCTTAGCCATGCAGCAGAGGCCTGTCTCTGACTCAGTTTCTTATCTGTAAAATGGAAATAACAATCTGTTTTACAGGGTAGTTAGCACAGGCATGATGAGATTATATAGCAGTCTGTGCTATGTAAGATATTAATGTCTACTCCAATATAAGCTGCTCACAATTATGGGTAATAAGCTTATGATTTGATACTTGGGACAGAAAGTCTTTGATGTATGTTTCATAAATTGTTCTCTTTGAACTGTGAATTCTCTCATATCATAAAGTAGGCCTGACATAAGCAAGTTTCAGAAAGTTTTGCAGATGGCAAAATCTAAAGACAGGCTTCCGCTCCTGTGTCATGGCTCTGTTTCACCCCTTTGACTGAATCTGAGGGTTTTAGTTGTTCCTGTGACATACTTTGCAAACTTAGGGTATAGAATTTCTAAAGACCTGAAGCACAGACACCTCTCTTCAAATCACTTAATTGCTTTCATCCAAGGAACATTTTAATTCAAGGCAAGTGTTCAGTAAGAACTTTATGGAAATAGACATAATACCCCTTAGGGTTCAAATTTGTGCTTTACCTTCCCCCGCCCCAAAAAATAGAAACAAGGCATTTTTTAAAATAAAAAAGGTTACTCTTTAGAGGAAACATCTAAGCATTATGAATAAAGCAGTTTCACAGGACTACTAGTTGTTGCCTGTGCTCATGAGATAATGTGCCAGCAGCTCAAGTTGACAACTAATCTCTGATCTACACTCAGTCTTTCAGAAAGGTGCTTTTATCCTGTCTTTCCTCAGATTTCTTCTCCCTGCCCTCCCCTCCTTCCCTCAGTTCAAAATGAATTGCACACTGTGGTGACGATGTATTTGATCATGATTTATAGGGCCTTGCCTGATTCATTTAGAATTCAAGCCCTTGGGACACGGATGTTGTGGACAGGAAAGAACATAGGTACTTAAAAGCTTGTAGATAATCAAATTCTTCCTGCAGCCAACATGAATAAAGACAGGATCCAAGCTGGGTCAGAGAGAAGAGGAGGGAAGTAAGTTACAGTCATGCCAAACACTCCTGAAATATAATTTTAAGAAAACCATCCAGAGTGTGTTTCCATCAGTGTAGTTTTGTAAGAGATGTTAGAGCACAGCCAAATAAATATCAGGCATGCAGTATTTGATTTGCTTTGTTTTATTTTACTAGAAATCTTAGAAAGGTGACTTTTTGAACTACAACTCCCAGAATTCTCAAGTCAGCATGGTGTCAAGTAGAAGAAAGCTTCATGTATCCTCATCATCAGAGCTTGAAAAGGTTACGTATTTGGACTACAGCCCCCAAAATTGCCCAGGCAGAATAATGACCTCTGGGTTCTGTAACTCACAAAAGTAATTTAGGTGCGTTACAGACTGCCCAAAGGGGCGGCCTGTATCCGGCCCTTTCCCCGTCGATTTGGGGCCTCAGCTGCCCTAGAGGCAGCCTCGTTTGGAGGTGGCACGGTGGTGACGTCCCCATGGCGGCGCCCATGTGCATAGAGTGCCGTCATTTTGTACATCCTCAGGACGTACTAGGGTTAGGGGCGTGCGTAAAGCATGCCCTTTCCTAACCCTAGTACGTCCTCAGGACATACTTTACGCCCATTTATAACAGGTCATAGTCAGAAGGCAAAGCAATAAAAATGATGTAGCCTTCTGCTTTATAAGGAAAATCTCCACCAGTAATAGTGACTGGATTCCATGCCATTGGAATGATAAATCTCTTAAGGATTTCAACCCTATCCCCAACACAGTTTCTGCATCTTGGATTGCAACTTTGATGTCTGGAGTAAGACTGAAAATAGATTGAGTGCCCCAGCTGGAAGGCACCACTGGATTCTAATGAGCTCTTCATCCCAAAGAAGCAACAGAGAATCTATGTGCACAGGAGCAGGAAAGCAGCTTGACACCACTTTACCTGCCATGACTCTAGCCTACAGAACCCTGGGATTGGTAGTTTGGTGAGGCACCAGACTTCTCTGACAGACCAACGTGACTACCTCACCAAACTACCAATCCCAAGATTCTGTAGGATAGTCAAAGTGGAGTCAAACTGCTTTAATTCTGCAGTGTGGATACACCCAGAAACTTTTAGAGCCAAGGTATGACATGTAAATGCAGTTTCACTGTGCTGCTTGTATTGCCCCTTTCCCTGTGCTCAACTTCTCCTAGGATTCATGGTTTCACTGCCATCTAGAATCAGCAGTGATGCATTCAGGTCTTTTACTCTAAGTTTCAAGTCTTAAACCTGCAAGTCTCAGGTTGAGTCTCAAATCCTTGCAAGATACTTCCAAGTCAAATCGCAAGTCTGGGAGCCAACTTTAACAGAAAAAAGTGATGGTGGTGATAGTGGTGGTGTGTGTAAGGGGGGGCGGGTTGTGTGTGTGTATGTGTGTGTGTAGTTTAAATAACCAGAAAATCAAGAAGATCTGCCCAAAGTAAGGGGAGATTCTCAGAGAGGAAGAGCACATGTGTTTTAGGCAACAGGCTTGAGGTGGAAGGATCCTTCTAAAGCTTTTGAATAGAAGGCTCCTCCAATTTGCAGCTGGGAGAGGCTGCTGAATAGACCTCAAGCCCCACCTCAAGCCTTTTGACTAACGCATTTGCTGATTCTGGATGAAGTTAGGACAGCATGTTGGTCACTAAAAATATACAAGTCTTTAATGAAGTCACATCAAGTCAGTGTGTCATTTATTGCCAAGTTGAGTCCAAGTTGAGTCACTGAAGTGATTTGAGTCCAACTAGAGTTCAAGTCAATTGACTTGAGTCTACATCACTGAGAATCAGTAATCATTCTGAGACATATGAGACCAATACACTTTCAAATCTTCTCCTTCTTTATTTTTAAAAATAATTAGTAATAATAATAATAATAATAATAATAATAATAATAATAAATTTTATTTATATACTGCTTTTCCAACAGATCAACACGATTTACAAAAATGTATAAACAGTAACATGAACAATTACATAACACACAATCAACTATAAATTCATCCCCTTACCTTAACTAAATACAGTTAAATTAATCAAAATACAGTTAACATCAAAAAACGGTTCAATTAATTGCATTCAAATATATAAAAACATACCCTTCCTTTACCTAGTACAGGTATTCTCCCTTATCTGGAATTGCAACATTGTCCGCATGGGTGGTTGAGAGGGTGACACCTTTGCTTTCTGATGCTTCAATGTATACAAACTTTGTTTCATAAGAAAATTAATAAAAATATGGTCTTTAAAATTACCTTCAAGTTATGTGTTAAAGGTATATATGAAACATAACCGAATTTCATGTTTAGACTTGGATCTGAATTCCAAAATATCTCATTATGCAAATATTCCAATGTATATTATAATGCAATAATGCAATAGCACTTTTAGTACTATAACTCTATTACTCTTTTAAAATATATATATATTAAAAAATCAGAGAGGACATAATTTGCCCTTCAAACTATAGGAAACACCTCAGCAAACCATGCTTCAGTTTGGTGCAAATGAAAGCCTACAAACAGCTCCTCAAAAGAATGGATCAAGTGGATGTGGAGGCAACAACAGATTGAAGAAAAGTCGCTTTAGAAGGACTTCTTGTGAGGTAAGATAGGTGTGGGTTGTTTGTTTTTTTGTTGGCAGTCACTGAAAAAAGACCCCAGTTTTTCTGCTTTTTGTCATTCACTACCACCCACATTTATATATATATGAGTTATTGGGTGGAGGGAACACTTTTCAGAACAATTTAATGACAATTCAGGTTAATAACTTCCTACCTTCTTTTATATAACTTCACTGTGATGGATTTGGCACTGGCAGCAACAAGGCAGAAGTCATTTCCTTGGGGGTACTGTCAAAATGAAAACCTAGAGCTCACGTATTTAAATGCTTTGATTCAGAGACTCCTCTTGTTCTGGGAATTGACAGCTCCGTGAGGTATCAGGTCATATCTCCTTACTTGAAACAGTGTTTGTCAAATGTGTTGTGGTTTAGGACATTTCAAAGAAGAGAGAAAATGAAATCATTTAATAACTATAATAAAAGCTTACATGGTATGAGGAAATAAGAGTAATATTCCTGTTGGCAATGAGGATGAACAGAGACAGAAACCAAAATGACTGCATCTGCTCATATTAATGAAAATGACCCAAACAGGTCAATCCAATTTCAGATATATTTTTTTTTAAAAATTACATTTTATGGAAATATCTCACCTCTTGCAGTTGATTTTCCTATTTTAAGAAAATGTTATATGTACTCCCCCCCCCCCCACCCCCCCCAATGTATCTAGTGTTACCCGAGGAGGAGCATCCCAGACCATGAGATTTCAGGGCCAAAACCTATAGTCTACGTATGGTCCCTGATGACGTTATGGGGGAAGGTCTTTGTGATTTCAGTAAGCATATATTAAGCATTAATCACAGTTGCTCAGTGCATGTCATTCAGTTAAAAATCCAAAATTTAACAAATGAGGAAATATTTCCCCAGGTGAAAATTAAGAGCCTTATTGCACAAGAAAACAAAGTGGAAATTGAGCAGACTAACAGCTTTCTCTGTGCCTTACCAGACATCATAGCACTTCAATTCTTTTCCCATGGGAGACAGTAATCAAAGCGGGTCTTTTGTCGAATGGATTTTTCCAGCTAGAAAAAAGACACAGCATTACGACCGCCTCCCATGGGAAGAGAACTAAAGCATTACGATATCATGTGCTAAGGCACGGGGAAAGTCGCTACTCCACAACTTTGTTTCTGCCTAGCTTTCTCATGTGATAAGGCACAAGAAAATTTGCCAAACTCTGCTTTCAACAAGCCATTTTCCTCAAATTTACAAGCACCACTTTAACATTATATGGAAGTTACAGTCGAACCAAAGAAACTTCTCAGGAAGAGAAGAAATGAATTACTAACTGCTAACATAGGGACTAAACAGACAGACATTTAACACCAGCCTTGGAGCAGAGTGGGGTCATGGCATTTGCATGCCGCACACCCTGACACCACTCTGACACCAGCATCATGCCGTGCACCCGACCACACAGTAGGGAACATCACGCTGCTCCTTTGATGTAGCATTTAGACATACTGCACCAAAGGAGCACTGAAAAGCCACTGCTGTGGTGGCAAGGGTGCCTTTTTGTCAGCACTAAAAGGAACGACATTTTGCCCTGATGCCTAGGAGAGAAGGACTAGGCCCTGACATACAGAATCCTACAATCCCCCTTTTTCCCCCAACCAGTTAGGCTGAATTGAAGTTTACTTCTCCCTGGTATGTTTGCAAAAACCCAATTGAGGCTGGAGTAGGCTGATTACCTCCAGGTTTAGGTCTCCAGTCACCACCACCATCTTCAGAAGTCTTTCATTTTACTGATGGTGTCTTTTAATACTGCCCATTTGCCTGTTCTTCTCATTCTCTTCCTCCTATTTGTGTCCCTTGGCTCATCTACAGATTCCTTTTCATCATTTGGTTCCCGTCCTGCTCCTTCTTGCAGCAAGTATGGAGTGGCTAAAAAAAAATTGTGTATCAACATTTTGTATATCATTATTATTTCCTTTCTTTTACAAGTGAGATCAAAAACAGTAATATCAAAAATAACAACAAATAAGGACACTACTGAGATAAACAAAAACATACGCAACATTGTTGGATCCTAAGTCACTTCCTTGTGATTTGTATATGTTTCCCTGCTCCACTCCCACATCAGTCTTGTCTGTACATGTTGCCATACTCATGAGAAATATAGCATATGAGTCATTGTATTAAAATTTAAACAACATAATTTGAAGGCCCAAAATATATTACTACAGAGCACAGTCTTATACATAATAGTGCTGGTTCAGAATCCCACTTCAACTGTAGATTTCAGACCAATGCTGGATGCTACCTTTGAAAGCAGAAGCCATGTTAAGTCCTCTTTGTTCTGTGACAGTGACTTCAGAAGGTACTGCTTATGCTCAGCGCACATCAATTTTTTCCCACTCTTTTGCTCCTCTCAGAAATCAAAGCATCAGAAGAAGCTGGTCAGTTTACTTCTCCCTCTTTATTCTAGTACAGTGGGAAGGAGGTATGCGTGAGTCCTTCCCCCTATAGGAAAATAGCAGCGGCAGGAGCACTTCAGCTAGATCTATACGTCTAATAAAATAATATACGTAAAAAGACTTCCCCAACCTGGGATATTCAAAATGTGCTGGAGAACAACTCCCATCAGCCCAGACAATATGATCAAGTATAAGAGATGATGGGAGTTGCAGTTCAGAGTATTTGAAGGAATTCCGATTGTGGGCAAACTGTGCAAGACATCTTAAGGACACAGAATGGATTATACCTCTTTACACAGAATTTGGTATGAGTTTGCAGGAACTAAGCAGAGCAGTGGAGGAGAGTGGGTCTTGGAGATGTCTCATCCACAGGTTGCCATGGATCAAGATCAACTGAGGGTAGTTAACAGCAACAACAAACAGAATTTGGGAAGGACACTGCTTTTAACACTCAGCTGCGTAACAATAGACACTGTGAATTATTGGCTAGTGAAAAAGAACATTGCTTCTTCAAGGGAAAACACCAAGAAGAATGTTTCTAGCCTGCCCCTTTCCCTGTTGTCCTAGTATTTTAAATGCAGTAAGTTTGTGTGTGTTCAATATAGGAAAACATTATGGACTGTGATCCTCTCTTTACCATCTGAAATGATAAAGTAAAAAGTGCAATTCTAATAGGAGAAACCTTGAATATATAAAAAGTGCCTCCAACAAACATCACAGAGAGCTTTGAAACAACTTTGGACTATTCCAGCCCTGACCCAATGATACATCAGAGTCATGGCTCTAAAGAACTCCTCTTGTACTTGAGGTACAGTCTTTGTCCCATGGTGTGTTCAGATTGCACAAGCATACTTCTGACACACAAGCAGTTCCTGTGTCACTGGAATTTGCCATTGCTTTCTTCTAAGGCTGAGAGAATGTGATTTGCCTAAGCCCACCCAGTGGCTTTCTGTTTCTGAGTGGGAGTTTCAAACCCTGGTCTCCTGGTGTCATATTCCAGCACTCAAACCTCTTCACCATAGCTGTAAAACACCTTGATGCTCTGAGTCGGAGAGACTGAAGACAGAACACCCTGTTAATCATAATGCCAAGATGAAATGTTAGGCCTGGAGGCAGAGAATTTCATCTAGACTTGGAAGGATCAGGTTTAAGGTATGATGCATTCAATGCTTCAGCCAGATTAGCGAAATTTTAGGCACCTTGGCCCCAAACTCATCCTTATTATCAGGACTCCATGTCCTAGAGATTATAAAGCTGCACAAAGGGAAGATTCTCCTTTCATCCAGATGTTTCAAACTTGTCAGGAGTTGCTGTTGTGTTGTATTTCAGTTGCTAGGATCACCAAATTTTTCTTGTTGTTGTTATTAAATGACCTCATCATTGTTTTGTTAGAATTTTCACTATGGAGAGTCATGCTTGGAAATGCTATTCAGACATGACTTGACAAACAGATTGATACCAAGTAGGTCAGAGCCACTGCTTCTCTGACATACTGAAACCTTGTCAGGTCTCTTGTGGGATAAGGACCCTTTCAGATATAGAATAGGATCCATCCATGTCTTAGTCCTGCTTTCTCCATCCTAGGGCACTCCAGATCTGTTGGGCTGGAGTCCATATCATTCCCACCATACTGTCTGAGGATGATGGGTTGTATAATATAACACAGCTGAGGAGTACCAGGTTATAAAAGGCTGCTTTAGTCCATTTAAATTAATAGGAAAGATGATTAACTTAGCTCCCACTAAGTGGGAAGCAATTTCAGTGGGTCAACTGTAAGTCCACTCGTCCCCTGGGATTTCCCCTAGGCCACACACACTAAGTGCCAAAAATCACTGAATATCAAAACCAAAAGTGAGCGGAAGTCACTTCCCATTATTTCAACTCTCTGTTTTTGTTTTTGTTTTTAGGAAGAGGGCCACTTTTTGGACAGAACAAGCTGTGCAATAGCCAGATGCCTTTTTGTATCAGAACATTTTGCTTCCTAAAGCACATTTCTTCTTGTTTTAGTTTATCTTTTTTAAAAATATAAATCTTTAGTTTATCTTTTTTAAAAATATAAATCAAGTGGTGTGGGGATGCCACCAGCTGTCTCAAAAATAAGTAGCCACAAGCAAATTAAAACAGATCTAATGTCATCTGGATCCAGTAAAGATTTTTTTTTTCCAGTAATGAGTAGTAGCTCCAAAGAGAAAAGTGATGTAGGAGTAATGTAGCAATGGCTGAGTTTCTCTGAGTGATAATTGATAGCCACACCACTTGATTTATATTAACTCTGACCAGGGCAGTGATGAGCCAAGCTGACCTGTAGGGTAGGGGTCAGTCATTGCAATGAATCAGCATGAGGGTCATGTGCAAAAACCAGGGATCAGAAAAATTATTTGTTTAAACAACTAATCCCAGATGCCCAGTAACTTTTCTCAAACTCTGGCAAACAAATAATGATCCGTCCCTCCATCCCGATTAAAAAAAAAAACAAAACTGGATCTAGGGGTTTCCTTGTTTGAGGTCTCATCTTTTCCCTGACAGACTTCTGAGACTTAAGAAGCAGCAAGGTAGGGAAAATTCACTATGTGAAGCTTTTCACACAATGCTGTTGATGTTGTGTGCCTTCAAGTCATTTCTGATTTATGGTGACCCTATGGCGAACCTATCATAAAGTTTTCTCGGCAAGTTTCTTCAGAGCGGATTTGCCATTGCCATCCTCTGAGGCTGAGAGAGTGTGACTTGTTTGATTTTCACACAATAGGGAGATGTATTGATAATAAAAATTGCACCTGGTCCATTTCTGCCTCTTCTGATCTTTGCAAAGTATTTGGCTGTTTAAGGAGTAAAACTGGTAAAAAGAAGTCTAGGAACCTTTGCTGTATACAAGGGCAGAAACCAAGCCAGCGGATTAAACATGGAATGGGTTTTTCTTGCAGTATGAGGAAAGTGTGCTTGGTTTTGCATGGTACTAAACTGAAGCAAGCATTCAAAAGCACATGGATTGTACCCCTGTATCACCAAACTATGCACAAAGGAGAATACAGGCTCTACATTAATATGGAGCAAACTCCAGAAACTTCAGTCTCTTAGCTGGTCATGTGGAGGCCTTAATTACCTTGGATTTGGACAGCAGCTAGAAACCAGTTAGAAACCTGGTGCCAATTTTTGGGGGGCCCACCAGCTGCCCTTCAGATGAGGTGCACTGGAAAATATCGGTGCAAAAATGACTGGCATATGCTTCTCTTACTGCTGCTTGCTATTACCTTGATTCTAATCACTCCTCTCCCCCACCCCCCATCCGAGGAATTTTTATTTCGGTCACATCATGAGCCATTTTGTTAAATTAGTGTCAAAAGTATTCTAATTATATAGTAACAGTAGCGGTTGCATAACAGACTCCCCAGCATATGGCAACAACTTGATTCTCCCAAAAACCTTAAATGAAAAGTTACATTTTTTTCCATGCTCGAGGGATTTCTTCTCACCAAGAAATGAACACAGTTGCCTCTAATATTGCAGAGAAGAATTAAATATACTGGGATTAAATCTTCAGAAACCCTAATAAGTGTGTTTACAATAGTCTTTGGGTTCATTTTCAACCACTGCGTATATGACCTTCTAGTAAATTATACCACATTTGAAGACTTTAACTGCCTTTCTAGCTTTTTGTAAACATGTAAACCTGAGCCATCTGTGCTTTTTAAATACTTCCTGTAAGGTCGATCACTGCATCAATCTGTTGTTTCAACTGGCTTCACAAGAAGGCATTGTGTGCTAATTTTTCCCAAAGGCACTTGATCCATTTTATTAAATATTTTTTCTTCCTCATTAAGGCTTTTCCACAACAATAAAAACAGGCACATACACAAGCCAGAAGGCATTGTGTTGTGTAGTATTAAATATAGGGGTGTGCCAAATGTTTCTTTCTCTTGAGAACAATAGGGATTGCCCAGGGACCTTGGGTCTCTCTCTCTCTCTCTCTCTCTCTCTGGTGATCTGTGGGGATGAAAACAGTTCAAAATGTCAGACATGGTCACAGTTTCAAGATACGGAACCAAGTTGGTTGCGCAGGACACAACATTCTAAGGTAGAACAAACCTGTTGAGAATTAATAGGATAACACCTATTGGCTTCTGTAATCCAGAATGCATGATTTTGTAGGCCTGCACACATACTCATAGTTTCCAATATGGCCTTAGTATCTTGAAGAAACACAAAGTTATCAGGAATGCTCTCTCAGGTTTAGTCTGCTGTTTCTTACCAGCGTATCAGCCTTGCTACTTGTTTTACACCATATCAAAGTTCGGCTTTGATCATGCATGGATATGCTGCTCCCTACTTCCACCCCCCCTCCCCAATACTTCTAAAAGCCAAGATAAATTGAGAAGCCTGTCCTGTGGAAACAAATTAGTTTCTATCATCTGAGCACTAAGCATGAAAGCCAGTTTTGGAAATATGTTTCTTTATGCTCAGCCATGGAGTGGTTCCAGTATGGGAGAAGTACAGCCTCTAATCTGTAGACTTGGATCTATGGTGATTTGTTTTTACTTGTATTCCATTGGTCTTCAACCTCCAGACCTCACTGTACTGCCCCAAACCTTGCTGCAGTGGAGAAAGCAAACCACCCTGATATGCCATAAGAGTTCTCTTCATCAACAATAGTGAGGTGCTCTCTGGAGTGTGGGCTCCTCTTTCATGGTTTATCTTAAAATCTAGTGACATTTTCACACTACACAATTATAGCACTATGATTTCACTTTTATTGCCATGGCTACATCCTGGGGAATCTCAGGGCTTGCAATTCAGGGGAGCACTAGAAGAACTCTCTGGCTGAGAATTTTAAATGTCCTGCCCTAAACTGCAAATCCTAGGAGTCCATAGGATGTTGTCATGGAAATGAAAGTGGAACCATAGTGCTATAAATATATAGTATGAAATGACACTTAAACATTGGTTACTTGCCTAAATATTCAACATGGCAACATAGATTTGGGATAGATGAAATCTGGCCAGTGTTTTGCACATAGTTCATTGACATGGGCTTCTGCTACACGGCAGAATTAACACAATTTGATGCCACTTTAACTGTAATGGCTCCATCCTATGAAATGCTGTTATTTGTAGTTTGTTGTGGCATCAGAGATATTTAGAAAAGGCTAAATATCTCACAAAACTACCGATCCCAAAATCCCATAGCATTGAACCATGGCAGTTAAAGGTGCATCAAACTGCATTAATTCTGCAGTGTAGATGCAGTCATGCTTACCAAAATGGACAAATAACTGAAAGAAGGTACAAAATGCTTTTTTAGAATAACAGGGCAATGGAGCTATGCAGCTGAAGTACTGGAATTAAGAATATTTGCACTTTTGTTCTGTTATGGTTTGTCTTTTTTTATAGCTTACACAGGAAGGAGCAGAGATGTAAAAAAACCACCCTCGCTTATTTCATTCTCACACTTAAGAATAGAACATTTCAAGCATATTCTTTCTATTTGGATGATACAAGGGAAGATTTTGTGAAATTTTCAAGTTTGTGGTTTGTTTGTTTTGCACTCCAGGATTTGTTTGTGTGTGTGTGTGTGTGTCCAAAAAAATCTCACAATGTTTGTGCAAAAAACAAACAAACTCATATTGCATTTTGCATAAACTACAAACTTTTTCCAAATATATATTTTTTAAATTCACTGTGGTCAACCATTTTTGCATGGGATAATTGAGTGTGCCAAGACAATGTCAAGGACAGGAAAAATTGCAAATATTTTTGTCATCTCTAGTAAGAAGAAGTCACTCATTAATAAAAACGGCTGACAACTTGCTTCTGAGCCAGAAAATTACCAGAGGATAAAGAATAATACTTGATGGTAGAATTCAAAAACCTAATCATGTTAGTCTGGATTAGTAAGCAAAGAGACTAACTGAGAGAAAGAAGTTAGCAGCATGAGCTCTTTTAGACTTAAGTCTGCTTCATCGGATGCCTGAAGTGAAGTGCCTAGGAACAGACCTTTATACCTATGAATGAGCAGGTTGTATTTGTAATATCTTCAACATTTGGACATATAGAGAAGACACATTCAATTAATTCCACCAGAATTTCAACAGCGCCCACCCTACCATCAACATCTGCCTGGAACTATCCACAGAACAAGTTCACTTTCTGGTCATCACTATTCAGTTAGACATCTAAGAATCATGCTATATCTCAAACATATTCAGAGAATGCTAACCTGGAAGAGAGTGGGTGTGTGTATATGTATGTGTGTGTGTGTGTGTATATACACACACACACACACACACACACATACTGTGTGACCCTGGGTGAGGAGGAGTGTGTATTGTTTTGTTGTTGATGGCCTCCTCAGGGTAGGAGGATATGCAAAAGAGGATTAGTGTCTGCTAAAGGCGGCTGCCCGACTGAGCGGGCAGGCCGCGTTGCCACCGGGGCCGGCGTCGCAAGGCCCTTTGTGTGCCCCAGAATGCCTTGCTGGGGCATGCTCAATGGTGATCGGTGGCCAGGAGGGGAAAGGGAGGGACTTCCGCCTCCAGAGAGATGCTCTGGGAGGCAGACAGCCCCTCTCATTGGTCGCCCCGGTCCTCTAGGGCAGCCAATTGGCTGGCTGCTCTGGGGGTGGGGTGACTCCCTTCCCGGCCCCCACCTTTTTTGCCTGACATATTTAAGGCCACGTGGCTCTGTGCTCAATGCCATTTGCAGCTTGGCTCTTCCACCCGCCCTCCCTAGGGTGCGTGGTTTTTGTCACAACTTTGGGGAGGCAGCAGAGGTTCTGGGTCTGGTGGGCATGGTCTATAGGGTTGCGTAGCACTGTATTGGGAGTCTCTATGGGACACGGGAGCAATGAGGGCATGTGTTGTTGCCATTGCGGGGGCCATAATGTGACACCGCTTCCCGATGACTAGGGGCTTTATTATTTAAATGCAATCAGTAGGTTGCATGGATAGGAGAGGGTGTTCCATTAGCCCCTAGCTCATCCCGATTCCTATCTGGTGTATGACTTGCCCTTTATCTTACAACAGCGGGTTGTAGGATGATCCAGACCTCATGCTTTTGGCCAACCCTACCTTTGGTTGCTGATTTGTGTTAATAAAGTTGTGGCCTTTCTTCCACATGTGGCTCTTGTTTTATTGTGGCACCGCCCTCCCAGGCAATTGGTGATCATTGTTTGCTGGGAAAGCCTCTGACCCCGAGTGGTTTCTCATTTGCATTTGCTGAGTCCTGGTTTTGGTGTCCTTCAGGACTGGTAGCCAAACTTTATTTACTTTGAGGGTTTCTTCTTTCCTGTTGAAGTTGTCCAAGTGTTTGTGGATTTCAATGGCTTCCCTGTGCATTCTGACCTGATAGTTGTTGGCATGGTCCAGAATTTCAGTGTTTTCAAACAGCATTTTGTGAACAAGATGGTTTGTAATGTGTTCTGCTACTGCTGATTTGGGTCAGCCAGAAAAAATCACAGATTAACAGAAAAATACACAGATTAACATAGGAATCACTCCTCCTCACCCAGGGTCACACAGTATATATATACCCACCCTCTTCCAGGTTAGCATTCTCTGAAGATGCCAGCCACAGATGCTGGCAAAACGGCAGGAATAAACTCTTATAGAACATGGCCACATAGCCCAAAAAAGCCACTAAAAACTATGGATGCTGGCCATGAAAGCCTTTGACTTCACACCTCTTTTAGGCATTAATAAAAAATTTAAAAACTCAGTTTTTTCTCTTCAGTTGGGGGGGGGATATGTTTTACATGTGTATCAGGAACAGGGTGGAACGAGGGTGGCCCACTTTTAAATTTGTTGGTAAAATGAACTTAAAGGTTATATTTTCAGAGATATTAAAGAGCTTCATGCGGAATATTCAAAATGTCCCATATAATGCAGATAAGCATTATTACCCTGTATTTCAGTATCTAATCCTCCCCCTGAAAAAGCTTGCTCTCAAGATATTGTTTCCTGTAATACAGAAGAATCTATGGCATCTTAATTGCTGATAAGTAAGTTTTGCAGCAGCCTTCCCTGCCAGCTCTGGCCTAACATCTGTTGTGGCAACATTATCACCAAAACAAACATCTGTCATATGTTTTCTTTTTTAAAGGCTAACTCATGAGCACATCTTTTGTAACTCTATTTATACTGGAAGATATCAATGCATGTTCAGATCTGCTCAGCCATATGTGACACAGAAGCCTCAACCCAAACCATGGGGAACCCTGTTTGGCCCCTTCTTCCAACTTCCACCTCCTGAGATTTCACTAGACATCATCTCTCAGCCACCCAAGCCACTTTCCAGGATAATTTCATGGCCCAAAAGTCACAGTGTCATTGTTTTAAAAATCTTGTATCTGGGGAGTTTATCACACAATGCTTGTAAAGTGCAATTTCAGTCTCCATCAATGAAAAGATGCACTCCACCAATGTTTGAAATGCAAAGCAACAACAGGAGAAACACAATATTGTGTGATAAGTACCTGCACAAGAAGCTATTATCCTACTGTAATTGTCTTTATAACCCCCTGAGCTCTTCATACCATAGTATGTGCATTTGCACAGTGCAATGATAGACTGTGAAGTACACAGGTTTTCATAGATGCAATATTTTATTTTGTTTTCTGTTGAAATGAAAGCAATAGGAGTAGTTAGGTTCTTCTCTTTATCAGTGTATGACTTCTGTTCTTAAGTCCAAAATTAACATATTTGCTGCCCAATTGCCCATTTCTTTGGATGCCTTATACAGTGCGCTCTTGCCTTACGTGAGAGATCCGTTCCAGACACACATACACATAAGGCAAACAGCACATATGCTCAAGCCCCATTGGATATAATGGGGCTCATGCATGATGTGTGGCACAGCGCATGCACCTGTGGTACACGCACCATTCATTCTCCCATCGTGCGGCTTTCAGCTGAGAGTCAACGATTAAAGGCTTGAGGGGCAGACAGGGCAAGAATGATTCCCCCAGCATATGTCTGGATAACTGAGTGGAAGCTGAATGGAAGGAAGAGAAGCATCATCATCAACATCATCTTATATCCCACCATTCTCCCAATATAGGAACTCAAGGCAGCAAAGAGAGAAAGGAGGGTGCGTGTCACTAAACCCTCTCTGCTGAATAAGGATTGAGAGGGAGGCTCTGTTCCCAAGGAGCCTGTGTTCCCTGTTTCATCAACCAAGATTTCCTACAAGCATGTCATTGCATTGCTGTTGTCTTAGATAGTAGAGAAGTATATGGACTAGTTGTTTTCTCATGATGTGTTATGGTGTGGCTGATGCCTAAACTCATAATACGTGTGGAATACTCAAATGAAACCATTGTGCTTACTCCAGGCCATTGTTCTCCATAAATTTCTTTGTCATCTTCAGATCATCAAGCTCCTGACTTTTGCTCATGATTTTTTCCCCTTCATACCAGCTCTCAGGGAACTGTAGATGACATCAGGACTTTAAGCAAGAGGTTGCCAAATGCAGTAATTATTTTTGACTTGCACAATTCCAAAGCCATTCTTTTGTTTGTTCACATTCTCTTTTGATTTGTCTAAACACAGAAATGGATCATGAAGTGTTGTTCTCCCTGCCACAGCATCCATTAGGTTATGAGCAGACCTGGAGACCTCCAAGCTAATTAGTGGTCACTTTGTGCCCTGGTCAAAGGTTTCTGACTGTAGTGTGTGGGAAACAGGAAAGACAAATGAGAAACTGAAACTCCAGTTGTGGGACTTGTGGAGAGGGCCTGCATTTTGACAACCCTGTCTGTGAGAAAAAGAATTTGAGATGTTGATGTTTCGGCCTCCTAAAAACAAATGGAACAGTGAATCTTTGCTCCAGTTGTAGAAGTGCTGCAAGACGTGTTTTTACAGTCATGCAAATTTAAACAAAAACTTCTGAAATAATATAGCTATACCCTTGCACTTTAACCAACACATATTGTTTAGATGAAGGGAAGAGAGGGAGGCCACTCCATGTCAAAACATCTTTGATGGATATTTTGATTAAACCCTATTTTGCTAACTTTGACTTTGTCTCTACTAATGACAAATCACCTTAATCCTTAGCTGTTGGCTCTGCTTCACACACTTATCTTTGCCAGTGTGCAGGATTCTTGTGAATGAGTCAGCAAGCACAGATGCTCATTAAGGCTGACAAAAGGCAGATACTGAGTGATGTAAGAGCCCATTCCCACATAATATTGACCACTTGTTTCTCCTACACCCATTTTACACACACACACACACACACTGCTGTGTTCATAAAATGGGAGGAGAATGACACATAAAAGCAGAAGTTCTGTTTACAACATTCATTTATTCTGGAACTTCTCAATTTTTGTTTTCACATATTTCATGTTAGAAAGCCAGAAGGAGCAGTTTACTAATAGGAACGGCCAGCCACGCTGTGGAATAATGGATAGGAAAGGCAAATTCCTGGCCTCACAAGCAATCATCAGGAGCAAAAGAAGCTGCCTGATAACCAGCCAAGTCATTCATCTGTAATTCAGCCCAGTTTTGTCCTGTCCAGGGATGGGCAAACTTTACACTGCAGAACCTACTTCATGGTTTTGTTTGGTCTGGTTTTACTAGACCCCTAAGGCCCATCAACAAGAAATGGGGCAGAACAGTCACTAAGGATGGTGGACATGTATGCTAAAGGTTAAGGTACAGGGTATATCTAAGTACATGCTCATCTTGTGACAAGTATATGGGGTAGTTTAGCCAGTACCATGTGACCATACAATTACTAACCGGCAATACACACCCCTGACACAGGAACAGGCTTTTTATGTCAGCAAGGGAAGCTACCCAGTAAGTAATCACAAGCTTGACCAGTGCCACTGACTGAGATGTTCCTTATCTCCATCCCCTGTCCCATCACTTATTCTATAGTGTCTGTTGACATTTCATGCTTATGAACCATTTCATGCTCCACTGTTGAGCATCCTGAGATCTGCATATCCACCCCGATTTTATAGGGTGAACTTGGAAGGGGCAAACCACATGCAAAGGCGAAATACCTTTAGCCATGCCTGCAATGTCACAAGGGGTCCTCCAAGCAATGGCATCACTGGGGTGGGGGTGCGGAGGGCACGGACTGCACAGGGTGAAACCCCAGAAGGGGGATGACACCTAGTCAGCCCCCCACCCCCTGAAGGTGCTCCTTGGACCTATACAGGTGCCCCGCAGGGCGCACAGGTGCTGCTCTGGGTCTCAGGGGTGGTCTCCAGGCCTCAGGGGGTTTCCAGCCCAGGCGGGCAGTGGGTGGCCTTTTCTGCAGCCATTTCCCCAGCCTGCACAGCCACTCCCACATAACCCCGCCACTGGAAGCCCCGCCCCCCAGACATCCTGCCTTCAGTATGGGATAGCCACTGCCTCCAAGGCCTGTCAAAAACACAAACAGTGGGTCTTTGGTTATCTGCTGGGGTATGATCCCCCATGGATCCCAAAATATACAATGGGTAGTAGAATGATTTATATATTTTTAAAAGTATTTTTAAGCTGTGGATGTTTGAATCTGTGGACGAGAATCCATGGATAAGTAAGACTGACTATGTATGTGGTCATTTGAGGCAAAGAAGCCTTTGAACATAGAACAATTAGTATAGAGATTTGCATGTATTCCTTAATCCAGGTCTCATGGTTTAAAAATCTGAAGGATGAAAGTATGAGAGGGAGAAGTTCTATAACATGGTCACCAAAGGCCCTTCCAAGTCGTTTCATCTGACCCTAGTCAAAATCCTTTACTTCCAAGTTCTGTAAAGTCTGCAACATAACGGAGTTCAGTTTGCAGATCTGCCACAGAACCATTTTTCAGAAACCCTTCATGGAATTATCCATCAAAACATAAAAGTGTGAACTGTGGAGAAAGAGGTATTGCTTATCTTGATGTGACTGCACAGGTAAACTCATATGGAAACAGATGGTTGTTGAAGTTTTTTAGTCCCAGACTGTTTAGAAATTTGTGTTTTAAACCAAATCACATTTCCAGGGACATTTCAGTAGCAACCTTGGGTAAATGAAGCACATTATAGACATCCTATCTAAATATTACCAAGACATGAATAACAGTGGCCAAGGCCTTTTTTCCCCAGGAAGGAGCATAGTGACCATACCAGTAAGTACTGCTGCTGAATCTCTTTATTCTAAACGTTAATTTATATAGCTTTCTCACTTTCCTCATGTTTTTCTCCCCCTGCTCCCATTACTTTTGTTGCATGCTTCATTGCTTTTCTAGTGAAGTGTGTGTGCTGTGTGCCTTCAAGTCATTTCCAACTTATGGTAACCCTAAGGCAACCTTATCATGGGGGGGGCACATTTCTTCAGAGGGGGTTTTCTATTGCCTTCCCCTAAGGATGGGAGCATGTTATTTGCCCATGGTCACCCAAACCATGGAGTTTATCATAAATGGTGATTAACCCATGATAATCCCACAATTGCACCAATGGTTTGCACACAACATCATGTTCAAAATGATATTATCCTGTGAATAACGTGTTATCACCCAATTGCGTGAATGTTTTTTTGCACAATGTCAAGGTGAAATGTGATTAAAGTGTCATTAACCCATGAATAACCAGGCAAGAAGCAGCAGCAAATCATTCATTGGATTTTCCCTTGAATGACTTTTTGCTGTTTATTGTCTGGTTATTCCTTGGTCATTCACAGGATAATGGCTCTTGTGTTAAACTCATTTTAATCACATTTTAATGTCAATGGCGTGAT
The DNA here is from genome assembly GCF_019175285.1 of Sceloporus undulatus. Classification (NCBI taxonomy): domain Eukaryota; kingdom Metazoa; phylum Chordata; class Lepidosauria; order Squamata; family Phrynosomatidae; genus Sceloporus; species Sceloporus undulatus. The sequence continues at coordinate 186,129,712 of NC_056522.1, forward strand.
TTTCTCAGGTTAATTGCTGTTTAAAGTCCCAATTTCCCCTTGTGTGATAAACTCCCATGAATATTTCAAACAAAAGATGAGAAAGCAAAGATACAGTATGAGCCAATAAGAGGCCAAAGAAGGGGCATCATTTGAACCCCCAAAAAATGCAACATGTCAAACTTAGAAGATGAGTAAAAAAAAACTTGGCTTTAGATAAAAGGAAAGGTTGTAATGTGATAGAAAACATGGGATACATTCTTAAAGGAGCAAACAGTAAACGCTATCACTACCACTACGAGGCTGATGGACAACTAATTAAATGAATTGCTCATAAAGCTCACCTCAAGTTGCCTAGGTTACCCCCCCCCCCATTTAGGGGGTTAAGTACAAGTTCTTTGGATTCAATTTATTTTCAGATAATCTTCAGTTCATCAGATAAAATCTTTACATTTGGCAGATTTCAAATGATTTATTCAACCACAAGGGTATAAAACATTAACACACACACACACACCCCCAAAAAAAAGAAAGAAGAAGCATGGAATACATAAGGTGCGCCCTTGTTTGCAAAGACATCCTTTACCATTCTTCTCAATGGCAAAGAGCAAGAAGCACCACATACCATAGTCACTTCTGTGGCAGTGATTGTGTCATGGACTTCTCTCTAGACTTGTCTGTTGCACATCTGAGATTTTTATAAGAAAAAGAACTTTTATGTGGTTCCATCAATACTCTCTTGATGAGCCAGGGAAATTCTTTTCTCTTCTTATCAGGTTCTGGATGTTGCTCAGTTCATCTTACAACTTACAGGTTGCTGAAAACATGACCTTTATAATATGTTGGCCAGAGCCAGATTACCTTTGTGTGATTCCTCATTGTTTGAAGCAGCAGATAGGGTGAATTTCAAAAGTTACTTTTGCCCCACACAGCTGCTTCATCTCATGGAGCACCCAAAGAAATCCAGCACATTTGCCAGATTTCTTTGCAGCATGTTGGTGCCACAAATTCCTTCATAACTTTAACCCCTTCAGACATTGTTGTTAGGTGCCTTCAAGTCATTTCTGACTTATGGTGACTTTAAGGTGAACCTATCACAGGTTTTCTTGTTAGGATTTGTTCAGAGGGGGTTTGCCATTAATTTCCTCTGAGGCTGAGACAGCATGACTTGCCCAAGGTTACCTAATGGGTTTCCATGGATGAGCAGGGATTTGAACCCCTGTATCTGGAGTTGTAGTCTAATCCTCAGTTATTACACCTTGCTGTCTAGTCCTCAAACATAGTATAATCTAAATTCCCATAAATCTCTGAAGGTATTGAGGGGGATACCTAAATTTCAGGGATCTGGTTCAGGGCCTCCTTTAGAATCTTCTTCACATCTCCTTCACATTATTGGACACAAAAATACCTTATATTAGAATAAGAGACACCCCCTTGCTACTTAGATTACATGTCTGTTTAACAGCACCATAATTAAAAAAGGAAAACTACAGTAAAACATTCCAAGAAATGTCTATCATAAAGAGATTGGCAGATAACACTAGCACACTTCCCATGCTACTAGGGAATATTCTGGAAAGTAACATGATTGAAATCTTGGGTGTCTTGTTCTTGTATAAAAGCCATTACTGGAATCATCAATCTGGGTCAGATTGTGGCATGGAAGGGGATTGTTATCTCTTTCTAACTGGATTGACTTGCCTGTTGAAAATCAGACAGTGGGGCTGATTTGTCCCCTTAGAGAAGATAAGCACTGCCCTGTGTCTGTTCTACTTCCAAAGGAAAAATGGAGATCATTTGCTTGACCACACCTAGAGCTCAGGGATGTTACTGGTTTTGGAGTAGAACTCCTAAAATCCCCCAGCCAGCATGGCCACTATCCATGGCGGTTGAGGCTTCTGGGTAGTCCGAAAAGAGTAATTTCCCCAAACTATTTCCACATTATGGGACACATACTCTTTTCAGTTGAAACTGCAACAAAATCTATATTCTTCCCCTCCACTACCAGGGAATTTCTACCATTTGGCTGACCTCTTCAAGAGATCATTTCATACCCTTTCTCTTTTCTCTGATTATTCTTTTCCAATTCATCTCATGACTACTGAACACGCTGAGTCCTCCTTGGACTATGGAAGGGGGGCTTCCCTTTCTTTTTTAAAACAAAAATGTATAGTGTTGAAAACTTTGGTGTTCTCCCAAGTATGCTGGCACACTTCCTTCATCTTTCTCGGTAGCTCCATGTGAGTCCCAGTGCTATCAGCACTCACTCTTTGTGCTCTCTGTTAAGAGTCAGAGGAAAGCAATTAAAAAAAATAGTGTGCAGTTACAATTTCCCACTTTATCTAGAATTTGTGGCTGGAATTAGGTCCACTCTTGCTTTCTCTCCACTCAGGGTAGATGACCTTCAGATCACTTACAGAGCTATTGTTGCTGGCAACTTATGATGAACTGTGTGACAAAGTAGACAAAAGCAAAAATGCCAGGCTCCACAGATGCCTGAACAAGGCCATCAAACATTTTTTTTCAGCAACAAAAATGCCATCTCTATTTTTAGGTTGGCCCTTTTTTATGGTTTGCCAAACTGGAAATCAGCCTGAATTTCATTACTGCTGGTGGAATACAGTTTCCTAAAGAAACGTAATCATATTGGTCAAACTCTTCAAAAATGTTCTCTCTTGTTTCAGCAGTTAGTTTGCCTTCAGTACAATATGCAGGGTTTTTCTTTCTTGTTAACTTTTCTCATATCACTCAGGAAACAAAAACCCATTGTTTAGTTTAGGGCTGAACTAAAATAAAAGACGCAGGTTTCTCATAATATGTTTTGAGTCTCATTCACATCATTGAAGCATGTATTTCAAAGGTGCCGTTCAGAAGTGTGCACCCTCCAACATTTCACAGATGAAAACTGGGACGGGTGGGCAAGGAATATCAGAATGTGGCCAATACGAGGAAAGTTATCAATGAGGAAGACCAGAGAAGCTAGAGCAGGCTGCAGCAGATTGCTTTTGCCTGAGCTTACTGGGAAAGGCAAGATTCTTTCTCCTCCTCTCCCCTCCTCTGGCTGAGTTAATTGAGTGCAAACTATTTTTGCATTTTGAAGTCAGGGTACAGCAATGAAAGTAAGGAGCTTATCGCTCTGCTTAAATAACCCGGCATACCTTATCCGAATTCAAGCCTAAATCAGGAGGTAGCCTGGTCCTACTACAAGGAACTTGTTGCCGAAGCTGCCAGGCGAGTACAGCCCGACTGAAGCTCAAGTCCCAGGCAAGCTCTGGCAGTCATTTTTCCAAGTCGGAAAGCTCTCAGGTTTGAAATAAGGCCACCGGAGCTCATCTGGGTCCCAGGCTGCAGCAAGGCTGAGCTTGTCCAACAGCTTCGGTGGCAAAAACCTTGTGGTGGGACCAGGCTGCCTCTCGATTTAGGCTTGAATTCAGATGAGGCAAACTGGGTTATTTAAGCGGAGCAATAAGCTCCTAAATTAACAAGAAAGAGGGGAGGATTGGGATATTTTAAAAGTAACTGAAAATGTGGGATGACAGAGGGATTTATGAGGACTGTCCCTGCCAAATCATGACAGTTGGAGGGTTAGGAACTGTTATGCCCAACACTATCCCAACTCATTGCATTTTTGGATCACCTGCTAACCTAAGTTCTCTGGGTAATGCACAATCCATTGACATATAAAGCATGGATTGGAAACTTTGGAAGGTCTGAGAGTCCAGTTTCAGATTCTATGACCTGCCATGAACTGCACTACGCCCAAAATGGCAAAGTAAACAAACCTGTATGTGGCCAGGACTTCACAGCCACTTTGGTTTCTTTTTAATTTTAGGGGTTGGGGGAACTTGGGGCTTCTCCAAACACAACCATTTCTGGAACCCTCAAGGAGCAGAAAAACCTTTATTTTTTTAAAATTGGAAAAAATGGCAGCAGGATTGAGGATTGGTAGTGTGAAAACTGGAGGGGGTTGTTGTACCATTAATGGCTGTGTAGAAGAGAGGATTTCAGAAGGAGTTGTTTGTCATGCAACCAGATAGTAAGCAACACCTGCTGAAATTCCCTCTTCTATACAATCACTGAAGGTACAAGAGCCTTCTCTGGATTTCACTCCGGCAACCTTAAGTGAGGAGATTGTGGAAACCAAAAATATGCCTTGGGAGTCAAGTGTACCCTGCACGTTACATTTTGTCCATCTATGATGTAAAGAGAGAGATTACTTTTTCACAGTGAAAAATGGCTTCTCAGTGAGTTCTTCAGAAAAAAAAAATCAATTACTAAAATGAGACATTTTACTGCAAAAACAGTGAATGCCACATAAATTGTAACTCAACATCTCCTGTGCTACATAATTCGCTGTATTTAAATATACGTGGAAAGGTGATATTTCAACAAGTAGAGAGCAAGGCATGTCTAAGTAGAACTGAAAAGACAACAAAAATGTAGAAGGCAGGTTCATAGAAAGAGAACATTCTTACACACAAAATAGAATTAAACCACAAGGGGTTTTTTGTTTCAAAAAACGAAATCTGGCCTTTCAATACTATAAACATTTTCAAAGAACAGTTGTGGCACAGAAGCAGTGACTGGAAAATCTGTATAAGAACTGTTGTCATAGTGGATTCCCATAGGGATTACTTTAATCTAGGGAATCCATTAAAGACACTGCCCTGACTAAAGAACCTCAGCCTTTTTACCTCCAGACACATACATCAAACTCTATATTAGGCTGTCATATTATCAGCAAAGCTTGTTGAAGGTCTGAAAGAAAACATTTGATATTACCTTGTGAACTGTTACATGTTATCAGTATCAAGGCATTAACGACCCAGTAATGAGTACAAACCCACAGGAGATAATTATTCCCTCCACCCTTCAGATCCAAGAGAATGCAGCCAAATGTAGAACAGCCAGTGTACAAGGGATGCAGAGGGAAAGCAGATGTGGTTTTATATCCAACAAAGACTTTGGAAGATCTCCTGCAGGTACCCCCTTTAAATACATAGCCTTTGTTCACTGACGTGTGACTTGCACAAGAAAATATCCCCAGTAGATTGCAACTATAATGTGCATTTCACACATGGGAATGTAGAAGAATAATTATGGGGGGGGCAGATATTTGTCTGAATTTTTAAGAAACTGGAAATTTCTTTCAGTCACATTTGAAGGACCCCCTAGTCTAGAATATCCTTCACACAGAGGTATAGCTGGTACTAACTTTAAGACTTTCTCATTACTAGTCTACCAGTTGTTGTGATTCTCAAGCATTTTAAATAGGCCTATGTGTTGTTTTAGCTGCCTCTCAGCTCCTTTATTATGTTGTATGATTCTCTTGTGCTTTTTACCCTAGTATGACAAGTTGAGCCAGTGTGGTATATTGGTCTGAGCACTAGACTATAACTTTGGAGACCAGAGTTTGAATCTCCATTCAGCCATGTAAGCCTTGGTCAAGTCACACTGTCTTAAGCTCAGAGGGAGGCAAAGGCAAATCTTGCCAAGGAAAGCTCATGATAGAGAGGGCCTAGAGTCACCATTTGTCTGAAACAACTTAAAGGTGCACAGGAAGGTTTGGAGTAATATGTTATACATTGCCCTTATATCCGTGAGGATAAATGGTGATATACTGTACATAATTAAAGTGCAACCATCTACAACTTAATATGATAAATCTTTATTGTGTCTTAGTACAACAAGGATGATTTTGGGCAGTAATCATCCCTATCGGCTAGGCTGGATATGGCTGATGGGGATTGAAGGACAAAAACGATCTAGATGGCCACAGTGTCCACCTCATCTGAAAATAGTGAAAGATTATCTGTAAAACTATACATTTTGAATGAGTGTCTTGGACCCTGAGAGGATGAGGCACATTTTAAAAGAAAAATTGGCCAATATATCAGTCAAGGCAACATGTTGTCAACATCATGAAAAAGTACTATTAACTGACAGGAGACCAGACACAGCCTCTTTGAATTTGATATTTTAAGTTTTCACAACTGTTACTGTTCTGCCTATGACACCTATGCTCTATGTCAAATTCCTTTAAATGTAAGGAAATGAAATGCAGTGAGAGGATCTCCTGTTTGGCAGCTATGCCCAACCCCTCTCCTCTTGCAGCTTCCATTTCTAACATTTTCCAGCTGCAGTTGCTATGAACCACTGAATATTTGAAGGCTCTGGAACAAAGTTGCTGTAACCACAGATCTGCAGATTCCATATACCTCAGGACTCTTAACAAATGAATGTTGTTTCTTTCAACCTTGAGGGCTAAACAGCAAATCATTTTAAAGCTGCGAGATTCCAGTATGAGTTCAGGTTCCACTCCAAACATGGTGGAGTGTTATTATTTGGAAGGGAAGGGATATTTCTATATAAAATAGGACTGATCATTGACTATTTTATGAGGCCACAGCAGTGTGGCTAAGGTTTTGTTTAAAACCACTTGCAGATAGATCGATAGATCAATAGAGGATAGATAGATAGATAGATAGATAGATAGATGAAAAGAGGTATGAGGATGGGTAAGGACATAATGCACATATATTTTGTATGAAGGTTCAAACCCTGATATTTCTGCTTAAAAGGATCACAAGATCAGGAGCTCAACACTCCAGAGTACTGTTAGAATAGGCGACAGTGGGTTAGCTGGAATAGTGGATTAAACATCTTCATGCATTCATATAATACATTTCTCTTTGATATATCAGAACTATTCTAGACCCCGACATTTCAAGGCCAAAGTCTGAAATATAGGCATGACCCCTTGTATATCAAAGAGGTGGGTCTTTGTAATGTTAAAAGGATGATATTACAAAGGTAGCCACTAGCGATGTCATTGAGCATGATACATTAAGCCTCAGACATGATTGCACAAAGACATATATCAATATGTGACTGATATACAGTAACAACACCCATTCTAAGAAAGATGGAAAATGCACACACCTTTCAAGGTAGTGCTCTTGTGCTGAGACTCAGAGAGGAGTGACCCTGAGATCTGGCAACCCTAAAATACGGCACATATTCTGATATATTCCAAGGCACTGAGTGAGCAGCCAAATTCTATATCTGTTCCATCTTCTGTTCTAAGTAAACAGTCTGGAAGTAGATCAATAGCTAAGGCCTGGTACAGATTGACACTTTGCGGCAGTCTGGGGCCAAAATTAGAGCTGGGGAGCACAGAGCATCCACACACTCTGCACTCTCCCAGAGCCATTTTGGACACGTGTGTGTCCACACACTGCACATGTTGATGACATGTCTCCTGCACCACATTCAAACAGGGCGGTGCACAAAAGATGTCACCACACCACTCCAGGGTGCTAATGGCTATAATGACCATTAGGATTTTGGGAGCTCTAATCCAAAGAGCTAACTTTCCCAGGCTCTGGGAAGAACAGTGAAGGAAAGGTACTGTGTTCCTACTTGTGGTCTCAGTACCTTTCCTCCACTGTTCCTCCCAGGGGCCTGGGGAAATTAGCTTTTTGGATTGCAACCCCCAGAATCCCCATGGCCATCATAGCCATCAGGTTTTGTGTTAAGAAAACAGAAGTGTCAGTTAGTATGCAGAAAGCAGATGCTGTGTTGGACTTAAACTAGGCCTCTGGAAGTATCACTGTTTAGCTCCAGAGGGCCTCTTCCCATGGGAACAGAATATGGGATTTTGGCTTCATCTAGCTAGGCTCTTCTTAGGTTGTCCTTATACACTTAAGGTTGGAACAATCAAAGACATTGTCCCTACCTGTAAGGGCTCAGCTTGGAAAAAGGCTGGTTGAAGTGAATGTTTGATTTTTAGAAAGGCATAAGCCTACAATAAGAGGTATTAAAATACAGTGAGTCCTTGTTACCCAATGTGGGTTGGATACTAGAATCCACGGATCTTCAAGTCCCATTAAATACAATGGCATAGTAAAATGGTGTCTCTTATATAACATGGCAAAATGGTGTCTCTTATATAACATGGCAAAATCAGTGTTTGCTTTCTGGAATTTATTCTTTTAAAAAATATTTTCAAGCCATAATGGCTTGAATCTGTCAATAAAGAATGTGTGGATACGGAGGGCCAAGTGTATACCTAGATTGGCCTGTTGAATGCCACAATGATAAAAAGCGTAACCCATTAGAATTACATGGGGTTACAGAAGCAGTGGCTGCAGCTACCATTCTTGTATAATGGAAACTCAGAATGATGCAACTGAACAGAATGTGCTAGAGACAGTACTATAGAAGACAAAGTTGCCCATTAGGTAACCACAGTACTCACAGTTGTTATATGCATGATCAGTACACTAAAGGCCAGCCTGGAGACCCTTCACAATGTACAATTATAGTACTATGATTCTCCTTTTACTGCTGTGGTTGCATCCTGTGGAAACCTGAGTTTGTAGTATGATCAGAGGCACAGGGGAAGCTCTCTGGCTGAGGCTTCTAAATGATCCTCCCTAAACTGCAAATCCCAGAATTTCATATGATGCAGCCATGGCAGTTTAAATGGAATCAGGGTCCTGTAACTATAGTGTGAAAGTCAGCAACAGCAACTGAAGAAATAACAACTGAGCATGTATTAAATACTATTTCTTTATTTTAAAAAAAGCCTGCAAACATTCAAAATCTTATTTTCACAGTATTATAACTTTTTACACTTATTAAAAATGTGATCTGATGTGCTATAGCAATGTGTATATTTAAAACTGAGTTGAAGACCATCCTGTTTAGGGAAGCGTTCCCAGGCATTGTGTGATTATTTATCTGATATTTGATTTGATGTTTTTAATTGTTGCCTGCTTATTTTATCTAATTCTATCCTGTATTATTACATATTGTTTTATATGTATTTTGTAGAATGTACGCCATTGGCAGGTTTCATTTTTATCGATTTTATTATTTGTATGTACAGCACTGTGTAAATCTACAGTGCTATATAAATAATAATAATAATAATAATAATAATAATAATAGTTGTGGGGATTTTTTTTTTTAGTTTAAAACTGGGGAGTCCTTATCATCAGTCATCAGTACAATAGTATTTAACTCAATCTTACAAGTTAAAAATGTAAAACAGCAAGAAAGTATTCCAAAACTGTGTGCAAATCCATCCTACTATCCAAAACCTGAACTGAACTAATGCATTCTTGCTAACATTTTCACCTTATATTTTACATTATAGTTACAAGAATATTGTCCCTTAATTGATGAAGGAATGCAGTTATTTCACTATCTTATGCCTTACTCAGTGAGACAGCATACTTGCCATGTAGGAAAGTGCATATTTTATCCGTTGATTTAATTATTTTCCTTATTATCTTGCCTTGCTTTTGAGCCACTGTTGTTGCTACAGAAGTGTAAATCCTACACAAAGCCCCTCTTCCCTTTTTAGAAGTTACAAATCTCCAAAGGCTTGTAAGCTGGTGTGAAATACTAGCTTAATTGAGCAGTGTACTTTTGATTTACTAAAGAAGCCCAAATCCTCTAATTAAACTGACACACAGATTTTCCAGAGATTATCAAATCTAAAATTCATTATATTTCAGGTTGCTGAAACCATTTAACTACATTGATACAGTCTCTCTCTCTCTCTCTCTCTCTCTCTCTCTCTCTCTCTCTCTCTGTAGAAGTGGAGAAGAGAGATGTATTTTTCACATTCATTCTTTAGTGAGCTCTGATTATCTTAGAATCTTCCACTAGAAATTTCACTGATTATTTGTACAGATATTATTCACAGTATAGATTTATGTACTTAAGCCTTGAAATTTGTGTAATTTAAATGCATATAACTAGATTGATGCTCTGTACTGTTATTATGGTTCTTTATCCATCTTTCTTTTTATAAGCATAATGCCTGAGCACAAGGGACTGCATAAACTAACGCGCGTTACAGACGGGCGCAAGAGGCGCCGTCATCACGCCATGATTACGCGTGAAGGGCGGCGCTTCCGGACGCGCCTTGCCCCTCGCGCATAATCGATACGTCAAAATGGCGGCACCCTATCCACATGGGCGCCGCCATCTTGACGTAGCGGGCGCTCTGCGTCCGCACGTCCCAACCCAAATGAGGTGTCGCGAGTGCGCGCTTTGACACTTGCGACATCTCTTCCGGGTTGCCGGAAGGAGCGCAATTTCCGCACTTCTTTTTTGCAGCGCGGAGGAGTCACGCGGTTTGGCTGCTGCGGCTCCTCTGCGCTGCAACCGGCAGCAGCCCAAGTCCGCCCCGTTTGGGCGGTCTGTAACGGGCCTAAGTAAGGTTTCTGGTCCTTTTAACATTGGCTATGTGGCTGGCAGGTTGAGCAGGTTGGTATAACCAATATCTCTCTACAAGTGTTAATAAAAGGAGAAGGTCCACTAGGGGAACTTCTCCATTTCATGTAACTATTAAAGACTTAAGACAAGCCATCGTGCCAAGCACTATTAACTTTATCCAAAATCCAATCTTATCTAAAATTTCCAACTATTCTCAAAGAATATGTTAATATGGCACAAACAATTTAAGCCTTTCAAGGTCATCAACAATATTTTGATGTGGGACCTGGGAAAATATTGGGAGAGCAGAGTAATATGTTCTGATGTATATAGGATGGCAGTGGCGGGATACAAACCATATGCTCCGCGCGGGAGCCTCAGCAGCCAAACCGCGCAGCTCCTGCGCAGAGCAAAAAAGAAGCTCCATTTCGGAGCTTCTTTCCGCGGCGCACTGATGATGTCGCGAGGCGCCCCTGGCGCATTCGCGACATCATAGGCGCTGCGACACATCTGGACGCTATGCGTCCAGTACGTAAAGATGGCGGCGCCCATGTGGAAGGGGTGCCGCCATCTTGTACGTATTGTATACGTACTAGGGTTAGGGGGGTGCAGAAGTACTGCCCCTTCCTAACCCTAGTACGTATACAATATGTACTATATGGTGGTTTGTATCCCGCCAGTGTTAGAGCTGGTGCAATAACTCATGGTAATCAAACCATAGTACCACAGTTAATATTCTGACAGTCAGTATAGGCAATGCTGGGCTAGACTGACTGGTAGACCAACTCACTACAAAACAGCTTCCTATAAAAGCTTTCAGGTCCTGAATCAAAGACAATCACAGACTTCATCACATAACTTTGAAGTGATGGAGCCATGTTCTTGATATGATATGCAATCATTTTAGAGAATTGTTACAGTGTGCACTGGGGCACCACACATGCTGACCCATTGTACAACAGGAGCTCTTTCCACATAATGGGCCACTATGCAAGTTATCCCATTGTGCAATGGGGATTACCACTGTACAATGAGGTACTGCTAAATGTATAGACATTTTTCCTGCTGGGCCCAGAGCACCATGATTTTTCACTACTCATTGTTCTGATCATCAGTGCACTTGGGCTCTGTTGAGGGGTATTGCCCCCTTCTCCTTGCACTATCAATGCACAAAAGCAGCCTGTCCCATCGCAATCGTTGTGAAATAGCCATGCTGCTCAGTGGCATAGCTATGACAACGTTCCCCTCCTGGGAATATGACCATTGTGCAATACCACAGTTCTAGAATGTGCAATCATAAGTTGGTTTACAGCGTTGTAAATTCCTAATAGGCTTCCAGCCAGAATGTTTAATTTGGAATTGCTTCTCTTTGTTCTATTTGGAACTGCATCCCTTTTCATGTTCCTATTTTCCAACAGAGATTCCTGCCTGTAACTAGAAGATTATTAACTTTGTGAGATTGGGACTACAGGAATGGGGAACGGAGGGACTGGGTGATCATTAGTTTTTTAAAAAAAACATATTAATTGCATTTGATAATAAGAAATTGCTTTTCCAGTGGATATCCTATAAAGCTCTGTAAAGTTCAATGAGTGAAGTGGGGTGTGGGCAGCCTTGCCTGAAACTATCCTGAGAAATAAACAGAAGATGAACTTGATTTTTAAAGAGGCACAGTCCTGACAATGTGAAGCATTCTTCAGTTCCATTGATTTCAAATGAAAATATTTAAGCATGTGTGGAGTCAACTCTTTCATAGGCCCAGTACATACCGGCTTTTCAGGCACCCTCATCATGTGCGAGGATTGTCTGGGGGGCAGAGCACCCACATGCTCTGTAACCCTCGCATGTGATGAGGGCATAACAATGGTGGCGCCCTGTTTACATGGGTGCTGCCATTGTTACGTAAGTGCTGTGTGGCATCTGTAGGGTGCTGTGCGGCACTTACATAATGAGTGCACCAGTGGTGCACTTGTTACACTGCCACCACGGCGTAAAAAGAACCCGTTTTTGTGGGTTCTTTTTCCGCCAGTGGGAAACCACACCATTTGGCGGCTGAGGCTTCCCTCTGTCGGAAAGTGAGTGGATAAAAAGTTTAGGGGGGATCCCCCCTAAACTTTTTGTCCACTCACTTGTTTGTTTCAGTTTAGGGCATCACCTCCCAGTTTTTCCTTTCCCTCTGTCAGAAAAACAGGCGCCGGCAGGCTGTCTGTACGGCGCCATAGATATCAATGAGATTTAGAAGTGCTTCAGTTTGCCTGGATCATGCCCAAATGTTGTCCTTTGAAAATTACAATATTTCACCAAGTAGATATTCCTGTACTTAAGATGACCAGCAACACAATGGGGTTCCAAAAAGCTAGTTTCAGAAACTAAAGTTTGTTATTCACTACCACAAAGGTGTTCTGACTGTTAAAATGAGATGTGTAATTAAGAAGATACCAGTTTGAAAGGAGAATATGTGCCAGTCAGAAGAATAATTTAATTGTCAAAATTTTAACAAAGGCCAACACTGCAGGTACAAATTGGAAAGCAGTGGGAAGGATTTGCATAATTGAGGGTTTGCATAATTGCAGAGTCTTTGCTCTTATTCTGGTCAATCTAGCAGTTCTGATTTGTTGGGCATGTAAGCAAAATCCCTTATGATGACCTAAACACACAGACAGAATTAAGGCTATCTTTAGGTAATCCAGTCACAGATAGTAAACAGACAAAACTATCATCATCCTACAATTTATATTAAGAGGCATTGTCTTTGGCTCCTCAGATCCATTTGAGTCACAGAAATAAATTGCCCTCATCACATGCATTTTTTCCCTTTACTTTTGAAAACCTGAGACTCTGTGTGATGTCACAAACTCGTTTCAACTTACTTTCAAAAGCAAATTGCCATGATACGGTTTGTGCATATACACATGGAGTAGGGAAAGATGTACCGTTGTTTCATAAACATAGGGGCCCTTGTGGTCACTTCCAACTCTCTGATTCTATGATTCTATGGGGTGGATGTAGAATCGCATCACTGACTCATAGCAGACCTCACATTTTGCATGGGGGAGATACCAGGTTTGATACCAGTGTACCCAGTTTAAGGACTTTGGAGAGATGATCTGATCCAGTGATCTGTCCCAGAATATATGCAGTTTTGTGTATTTCAAGGAACAGTTTCGTGATGCTTTGGTTTTTAGCCTGTATTAAAACAGTAAAAGTTTCCCTTGACATGAATGTCAAGTCATAACCAACTGTAGGTGGTGGTACTCATCTCCATTACTAAGCTGAAGAGCCAGTGTTGTCCAAAGACAACCTCAGTGGTCATGTGGCCAGCAAGACTCCATGGAACACAGTTATCTTCCCACCAAAGTGGTACCTATTTATCTACTTGCATTTGCTTGCTTTTGAACTTTATATGTTGGCAGAAACTGGGACTAGTGACAGGAGCTCGCCCCATCATGTGGTGCGTAAGCCTCGAACTGGCAACCTTCAAACCTTACAATCATCAGAATTGGTATCTTAACCACTAAGCTACCACATGCAGGCCTGTATTAAGGTTCACATATTTTACAAAGAACAATCAAGCTATTCTTTCTTCTTCCTCCTCCTCTGCTTTCTCCTTCTTCCCCTAGTCTTCTTGTTTTACCTGTTCAGTAGAAAATATGCAAAATATCAAAGGCCAATGGAGTTCCAGCAGGTTAAAAAAAAACCATGGTAGCAGAAACACCTTGTACCAAAAATGTATCACTACAAAGGGTGAGAACTGAGGCAGCCTGCTTTCCAGGGATAGGGAAATGGCAATAAATAGGGAAGGGCCACTCAAATCATTGCAATAATTGTGTTTTACTTAGGATTTACGTTTTATTTATGCTGCCAAAACTGTTTTGTCACACCGGATTATTTTAATGCATTTCAGATTTTGCTAATCTCTGGAAAATCTATGTATCAGTCTAATCAGAGGATTGGGGGATTCTTTCCTGAATCAAAAAATATACTGCTCCATTAAGTCAATATGTCATGCTGGCTTATAAGCCTTTGGAGATTTCAGAGTTGCAGAAAGTACCCCCCCCCCCATGTTAAAGTTAAGCTTCTCTAACTGCCAAACTTAAAACAATAAAAGAACCTGTCTAAATACGATCGCATCCAAGCAGTTGGTTTGCACACTGATATCTGAGATGCACAAGCACATAAAGCATAAATTCATTCACAAAAAGACTATGCAACACATTAGTAAATTTGCTACACACCCCAGAACTGCTTCAGGCAAAATGGAGGAAATGGAAACACTGAGTGTTTCCATGGTAAATGCAAATACCCAAGACAACAATTATTGCTTAGCATCTATTACCTGTGACTCTTGAAGCAAATGTAGCAGCCGCCCTTCAATGCTGCTCTCAGAAAAAGTTCAACTAAATGTAACTGAAGGAACATTCCTTTACCAATATTCCATTTAACACTAGGCAAAAGATTAAACCTATCAGTTGTCTGATCAATTGTTACTGACTACTGATTAACACTATTGCCTTTACTATTTTTATTTTTAGGCCTTGTTCCTTATACTTTGTCCTCAACACACCAACACTATGTGTATTCACAAGAATAGTCTGGACATGTGAAAGGTTAATTTTATGCAGCAGGCCAAGTTGAGGGCACTATTCTATGTATATTCATTTTATTGAAGTTCTAGTGTTTCAATTCACTGAGCAGTAGTTGCCTATTGCCAAATGTGTATTGGATTCTCTTCTTCCTCATTAATACTGTCCAGTAACTGAATGTTCTTAATGTGGTTGTGTTCAGTAACATCTGATCAAATGCCTATACCATTTCACATATGTATGGCCTGAAAAGATTTGTACATTAAGTGGATAAAAGGGGAAGAAGAAGGGTGGAGAAGGGGGAAAAAAGAAAAGAAAAGAAGCAGAGCACTTTTAAGACTAATGATTTTTATTCCAGCTGAGCTTTTATGGAAATACTTCTTCAAGTAGTACCAGTGATATTAGGCCTCCAGTATTATGTCATTTTTTTGGTTTATTTATAAGTTGTGGGAGTGAGATAGAATGTAATAAGATCTAGAAAGATGCAAAATTGTCCCTTTGCCCTAAATTTTAAAAGGGATGGTAAGATGATACAGGTTTTAGATCTTTACATAATCAGTTAGCACTGATGTGTGAAAGCATAATCTGCTTACAAAAAGTCAGTTTCCCTGGATTCACAAACTTTCTGAGAAGATTCCTTTTGTTATATGTGCAGTAGCAAGGGAGTTTATCAAACAAGGGAAATTGGAAGTATAATCCAATGGCAATCCGAACGCAATAATGGGGTTTAACGTTATTGCGTGATAGATTACCACATGCAGTTTTGGGCAATGTGAAGTCAGTCCGAACACAATCATGGGGTTTCACATTATTGTGTGATAGACTACCACACACAATTTTGGGCAATGGCAAGCTGTTTTCAGGCAATGGGAAGTCAGTTTGACTGCAATTTGAATTCACGTAAATTCACTGAACTAGCAAATTCACGTGAATGCATTCTAGCCTCACTTTCTTTTCATTCAAAATTAAGAGAAATGCCTCCCTTGTGATAAACTCCAAGGAGTCTTGTAATAAAACATGTAGTGTGCCATGAAGTCATTGTCTTTGTTCATACCTTTGCTAATGAATTGGAATTTGCGAATATAGTTCAGTTCAGCTGTTTCTCTTTGTAGTCATCCTTTGTAATTTCCTTGTACAAGGACGGTAGCTTATAAGTCTTTTACTGCATGAGCCAGCATGTTATAGTGGTTTGAGTGTGGGTCTATGACTCTGGAGACCAATGTTCAAATCCCTACTCAGCCATGGAAACTCACTCAGTGACCTTGGGCAGGTTACACTATCTCACACTCAAAAGGCAAAGGCAAGCCTCCTTTCAACAAATCTTGCCAAGAAAACCCTGTAATGGGTTCTCCTTAAGTCCCCCATAAATTGGAACTGACTTGAAGGCACATAACAACAACAGATGTTTAAGAAAATTGAAACATTCTGCAACTGGTCTGGAAGGTATTGCCATTTCCAAAGTCAGATTTGTGTCAATTAATCCTTTTGCAGAAACACTGACCTATTTGTCCAATATAGACTATAGAGGGACAATGCTGGCATATGATGGCATATTGGAGGTAGAACAAGTGAATGTACCTCTAATGAAGGTGATATTATTGGTCCCTGTAACATTGCTCCACCATAGATGTGAGGACAGAGGTGGCATCTGAGTTGAAACATTAGCTCAGGCAGTATTCACCCCAGACTCCATTGATATACGCTTTCTTTTTATTCCAGCTTGGCACCAATACCTGAGAGAAATGGATTAAGAGGGAAATGAAAAATAATTGGTTATTGTGGGGAAAGTCCTAACAATATGGTTAACCTGCATATGTGTGTAAAATATTATTTTCCTGGTAAACAACTAATGGAATAGCATAAGCTGTACATGTGCATAGTCCACCAACCCCCAATGCTATGTTTTGTACGCAAGAATTAGATTCAGGGAAAGAGAACTCTACATAGTCATCTTGGTTGTGGTCCTATGCACACTTATATGGGTAGAAGCATTAATAAATGTGCCCTTCAAAATACAAAACAGGCACACACAAAAACTGCTTATTCTTAGAGAATTTTCAAATTAGAAAAAGGAGCTGATAAGCATGATTATGGGGACCATGGTTTTGGTTCAGATAAATGAATGTACTAGACAAAGGACTGGGTTCTAGATTTATTGGTCTAAGAAGAAAGACCTAGGACAATAGTTGATTTGGTTTCTTATTTGGGGAGCAGCTCAGAATTACATATGCAGTTTCATAGAGGTCTTCCATACACTTGAAAATGTTTTGACTTTTCACTTTCTTTTTACTAAAGTTTCAACAGCTTCTACCTGTGAACAGCCTGAAGAAAATAGCCGTGCAAAGCTGTTTGAATGTATGGAGCTAGAATTCAATCCATACATTGCAGCCTGGATACTAGAAGGGCAGCTGAACTTCTGAAATGCAATAGACAGGAGAAGGGGAATTTCCGAACAGGCAGGAAAAGGAAGGCCTTTTACAAAATCTCAGCTGAACAAGTTAATGCTTGACAGCTTGGATTTATGTGAACGTTAACAAGGCTGATAATTCAGACTCTTGTTGCCCTTGGTAGCATTCCAGGAGTAATGTTTTCACAAAGATGAACTATTTTTAGACAGTTTCTCCAGTGTATGAAAAACAAACAGGCTTTCCCCATAAATTCAAGAAGGCATGCCTCCACGTTTCAGTTCTTTTCAAATGGCAACAATATGTGCTTCAGTTCAGTGAGCGATGCTACTAATGCCATATCCATTTACCCAACCAGGCTTTGTATAGATATTTATCATTGGTATCCAGCAAGGATCTCAACAAAGGAAGAAGACAAAATCCCGTGAGGGATGTAGCTGGGGAGCGCCCTCCCAAAAAAGAATTCTGCTCACCCAATGAAATTTTCCTCCAGTTCCTAAATTTCTAGCATTTCAGCAACGTAAAGCCTGAGTTAAGTATTTGCAAATACAATTAGGCATCAAAATGGTGTTGGCAAAGTTACCAACAGAGTGTTAAAACATCAAATATGAGAGTTCTAGGTGTGAACATTTTTCTGTATCCTCTCACAGAAATTTGGGGACTGAATTAAAAATTAATAGGAAGCCAGAATTCTTATTAGGGCAATACCTTCAGTACTCCCCACCCTCTGCTCCTTAGCAATATTTTATATTATTCTTTCATTTCTTCTTTCATTGTTCTGTGTGAGAATCACATTAAAATACTGCATCCCACTTGAGAATCATGGACATGACTCGCTTTGTCTTCCATACAGTAATTCCCCTGCTCAGATTTGAAAGCACTCTTTTTTAATGAAATCCTCAGTCTCAGTTCCCCAACTGTCCCCCAAATGTATCCAAATCCTGATTCCCCACACCCTTCTAGAAACAGCTAAGTGGGACACTGCAAGAGGTAAGAGGCAGTCCTCCATTCCCTCCTCTGTACTTCAGTCTTTAGTCTAGACTCTTCCACTGCACTACATTAAAAGAGTTGGAGAGAAAGAAAGAAGACATCTCAAGGTCCCTCCATTGACTCAGCTAGGACCAACTTCTAGTTGGCTTCTCCAAGAGGGCTGTCTCATGCAGTGCCCATGGGGCTTGAATGTGATTATTTTCCTCTTCTGTCCCAGTTTCCTCTTTCACCAGTATTAAGACTAGCCAATGGTGTAACCTGGCTTAGCTGTTGCTAAGCTATAAAGCTTTCTGTCCATTCTACAGATGGGGAAATCTGTCAGTTTCATTTTTTCTGATATTTGAATTTTTGCAAATTTGGTTCAATACTGACAAAAAATAACCCACCCCAAAATTGCAGCAAAATCACATCCACCCCAAGACCCCTTCTGATTTTGTATTTCTCCAAGTAATTTATAAAGCCTTATTTTGTCCTTTAGATCACCCTGAGTGCATTGCCAGAAAGGGAATATTTTTGCTGTTGTTAATTGCCATCAAGTCAGTTTTGACATTTGTAAACCCTACAAATGAGATATCTCCAGGACACTGTTATTACAGTCCTGTGAAGAGCTTGCACGCTCAGTGCTGTGGCTTCCTGGATTGAGTCTATCCACCTGTAATGCAATCTTCTGCTTTTCCTATTGCTTTCTACTTTGCAGAGCATTATCATCTGTTCAAATAAATCATGTCATCATATGTACATTCACAGGACCGGTAATCTCAGTTTCACATATCTGCATCTGAAAAAAAATATGTTCTCTTTAGACATTTTCTAGGTTCCCCAGCACAAGTCTATGTTATGCTTCCAGCAGAAGTTGACCATAGAGTCATATTGGAGAAACTAGAAATGCACAGAGATATGTTCTCTCTAGGAATCCCTAGGTCCTCCCGCACAACTCTATAATTAATTTCTTCCAGAAATCATTCATTTCAGTAAGGTTCACTATTACATGTGGTTTCACATATCCACAGTAATTCCAAGAAATATCCCTCATCACGGATATGGAGGCCATACTGTATACATTTTTTTTTTTTTTTGTCTTTAGAAGATTTGTAAAGAAAACAGAATGTTTCTCAAGACATCTTAGATTGCATTCATAAAGAAAATAAAACAAAATTTACACACATATGAACAGCCCTTGATTCTAGGGTTGGTGGGATGGGTTTGTTTTTATTAAGCTTGGTAATCCAAAGCACCTGACAGTTGGAGAAGATTATTCTTTGGGGGAGGGGATGAAGAGAACGGGAAGAGCAAAAATCCTTATTGATGGGGCCAGGTTAACATTTCTTTTGTTGTTTGATAGTTTTTACAGGTGGGACCAGCCCTTCCATTAGGAACAGTGAGGCACCCACCACAAATGACAGATACTATAGGAATGCTGAAGTGGTAGATGTTCCCCAGGTGTTCCTCTTGAGTTGTCTAGCCATATCCCTCTTTTCAGAAGACAGAGCATAAACTGACTGGCATCCTGTAACTAGTCTGCTGCCCTTAGATGTAGTGGAGCACCTTAAGAGCCAATTCTAACCAGCTAATATATATATAGAACAGAGGAGGGCTGGTTTATTTATAACTTGACAAGCTGCAACAAACAAGTCCCTGGAGATAAGATCTTTGTAGTGTGTCCAGCTACAGGAAAACAACTGGAGCATCACCATTGATCATCCCCAGTCTCCAGCATCATAGAAATGGCCATGTTGGAGGGAACTTATTGCTTAAAAGGTGGAGTTTGTGGAGCATTTTGGTTGTTGCACAGTCAGTAAAGAATTCTGACTCTACAACAACAACAAAAAGGGGGGCAGGTTACAATAAAGTTTGATTTACACTTTTGTAACTCACTAACAGGATTCCACGCAAACTCTTTGCTAAATGGAATCTCCCTGTTCAGAAAACCTCTGAACACCAATTGTTGAAAGGCACCGGTGGGAACAGAGAAGGGGTCAAATAAACAATGGAAAGGGGCTGTTGCCTTCATATCATGCTTTGAGGCTTCTAAAAGGAATCTGCATGGTTCCTGCTGAAAAAAAGGCTGTCAGACTAAAAAAAAATTATCATATCCTTTAGGGATCATTTAAGGTTCTTATAAGTAAGATTCCAAACAGACAGGCCAAAATAAAGCTGCTTTGGGTCACTTTGGAGGTATGCTGTTTAAATGACACACACATTTTAAGAGGCCAGAAGCTATGCCAAAGCTACGTGGCATCCTTAGGACTGGAGTGTGGCTTTAGCATGGCTTCCAACCCCTTAGGATGCATGCATATTTAAACAGCATACCTCCAAAGTGACCTGAAGCAGCTTTATTTTGGACTGTTTGTTTGGGCCCTAAATCTCTACCAAGGTCACTGCCAATGTATGCCATTGCTATGAATCACTATATCTCATACCATGGTCAGTTAGCTGTACATGAGCACAGAAGTGCCAACAGCACAGAAATGTACAATGTATGTATACATGGCACAATATCTGAAAAGGATCATAATCTACAAAGGGTGTAGATTTACGGCACTTTATAAATAAAGTTAATAATAATAATAATAATAATAATAATAATAATAATAATAATAATAATAATAGTGTAAATGGGGGGACTTCACGATTGATATATGAGTTACTCATGTATACATGGTTGTCATGCATTCATGTCACTATTGCATACCTTCATATCTGAAAATCTTCACCAGGTACCAATCATAAGTACCCCAAATACCGTACATGAATGGAAAAGTGCAATTTGAGACAATGTGCTATGTTCATTTCTGACTTGTAGCTTGAATAGGGGCTGTTTCAGGGTAAACCTGCTCTCCCCACACAGGCCATGGATACATCCTACCCATGCCCCCACAGGAGAGGCATTAGATGTATAATTTGCAGGTGTGGTATATATCATAGTTGCACACAATATCATGTAACCAAATGCTGGAATCAAGTGGAGTCCCATCCAAGTCAATTAAAATTAAGACTTGGTATTAAACATACCACTATCATCTGAAATTATTTGTAATGGCAAAGCTTGGGTACTTGTGTAAACCATGCCTGAGAAAATTGCCTGATTGTGTGGTAGATAAATTGGTTCAGGGAGGCTAATTATAAAGCAGCTATTGAGGCTATAAAGAACTTATCAGTAATTACAGCACTGCTGGGAGTAGATTATAGACCACAAATACATCACCACTGTAATCATACTTAGGGTTTACATAGCACTTTCTAACTTCAAAGCGCATTACAGCCATTAACTAATTAATCTGCAAAGTCTTGTATCTTGCACATCTTTTGCTGACATAATATATAAACACTGCATACCCTGTCCTTAGGGAGGAATTTCCCTCCAAAACTCAATGTAGAAGAAACATTTAGGCAGGGCACTTCTCTAATTTTTTCTTCTTCTTTACAAGTTACTGAAATCAAGACATGGAACTCATGAGATTGTATCTTCTGCTCAATCAAACTAACATTTTTAAAGATGTTACTTTTGCAAAACGTTCATAGATGTTTCCATAAAGCCAAAGGGGAGGGAAAGGCTTCCCAGGCAACATTTTAGAACATAGAATAAACACACATAAGTCCATCTGACTGAATTCGGGGGCTGTTTCTGCCTACAACGCACCAGCTCAACTACTAATTAGTTTTCCTATTGGCTACAGATGAGTGGGTTATACTGATTGTTATGTTACAGATTTGGGAGGTACCCAAATAAAACAATGGAATCTACATTAAAACCTTTGTAAAGTTAACCAATCCTTCAAGCTCACTTCATAGGGGAAGAAATCAAAGCGACATAATAGCTGGGCTAAAAGTACTGCTTTGGTTTAGAGAAAAATTAAATTTGTATAGCATGCTAGCAGTTCTGACTCCATTCAGTGAACTCATGTTAACTAGTGCATTCAGAGCAAAAGGTGGAAAGCATGTGCCCGTCCAGACAGGGTGACCAGATGTCATAAATGCAAAGAAGGACAAGGCACCTCAAAATGTAGGATATTCAAGAAAAGTGTAGGACATTCCAAAATAAAAGATAAAAACACTAGTATAAATATAAAGTCATTTCAGATGGTTTATTTATAGTTATATTCTACATAAAGCCACCAACATGGTGTTACTCAATGGGCTTCTTAGTCATGCTCAAAATGAAGGCCATTTTGGAATCCTTCCTGGATAGAAGATTGAAATGTAGGACATGTCCTGGAAAAGGAGGGTGCCTGGTCACCCTGCCTCCAGATGTTGTTGGAATACAAATCCCAGCAATGCTATCCAGCATAACTCATAGTGTGGAATGCTGGGAATTGCAATCCAACAACATCTGGAGGATGGTGTGATTCCCTCCCTTGGTTAGAGTCATAATGCCAGGTTCTGGACTTGAACAATACTATTTTGATAGGATTATTTTTCTCATATTGATTGCTAAATAAGGTATTTTCTATAATAGATGAAACTGATAAGGGGTCTTGTAGCACCTTTGAGACTGAGCAAAAAAAAAGTTGTAGCATAAACTCTCATAGACTTGATCTAATTCCTCATGGGCATGAGTTCACTCCATACATCTGAGGAAGTACATCTAGTCTACAAAAGTTTATGTTACCACTTCTTTTGCTCAGTTTATCTCAAAGGTGTTACAAGATCTCTTTGTCTACTGATATTCCAAACTAACATGACTAAATCTCTGAATTCTGTCTAGATAAAAATGATGTTGGCCATAGTAGGCCAAAAATGGACAACTAATGGTTTTCATTTAAGTCCTACCATCCTGCCTTCATGTCCCTGTACTGGTGAGATGCCAACAAGCTGACAAACACTTTGATCGACTTATTTTAAAGTCCATTAATTTGTCCAAATATATCTATTTGTGGGGGGGGGGGGGACAGTAATCCTACAGTCACATAGGCTTAGAAATGCCCTACAGAAGTATTTTCATTGTACTGGTAATAATTTAATTTATGTAATTTCATTATTGCACCTCTGGCAAAATAGTTGGTGCCTGTGTTGCTTTCTGCTACTGCCCGCCATGCTCTGCAATATTTATCTGAAAACATCAAAGATCTTAGTGTAATCCAGCAGTGGTATAAATCCGACAAGTACATGAAAGATCCTTTTGTAACTTTTGCCTTTCCTGTGTTCTTGTACTGCAAAAGCTGATGACATGCCAGTGTGAGCCAGCACATCAGATGGGCACAGATCCTCTCTTTTTTAAAAAAAAGTCCTCCATGAAGGTGGCAGATAAAAAAAAATAGGGCATTCAAGTAGCTGACAGGGTAACCTGTAAGTGCCTGTCCTGGGCAATCTACTTGTCAGCTTTGCTGGCTAAGAGAGCAGACGCAAGCTTCAGTTGTCAACTCCATGTCTTCCCTTCCCTCTGTCTTTCATCATTCTTAGTCCCATGAATAGAGGTCTTATTTGGAGTTGATTTTATTTTATTTATTTAACCAGTGCATGGAGTGCAGCTCTCATTCCTCTTGTTGCAGCAATGTAATCCCATGTATTCAAAATCTGAGTTTGGCAAACTCCTAAATGAAGCAATGTGGAACAGGTGGATATAACAGTGGCAAATGAAGGGAAGGGGTGCAGAAAAATCCAAACCCAACAAGGTAGGTAGATATGTAGGTGGAGGATCAAGCAATCCATTCCCCTCCAGATCCTTGGATTACAACTCCCCAAATCCCTTATTGTCCATGTTGATTTGGCTGATGGGAGATGTAGTGTGAAATATCTAACAAGATATCTGTTTACCTACTTTCAATATATTTAAACAGAGGGAGGCATTATGTATGGTTTTGCCTCTTCTTGACATTTCTGGCAGTGGACCACATGAATTAAAAGGATTAAGAATTAAATTAATCAAGAATTAAAAGAAGAAAATCATGTGGGCATTGGCATCAACAACCAGCCAGAAACCTAAGAAGCTGAAGTCACCACCCAGTCAGAGACAGATATGAAAATGCTTTCAGATTTTAGTCAAGCCAAGTGTGTCATAAACATAACCAATGTTCAGATTCATTTATGAATTTACCCCTGCAATGAAGTTTTCCATGTCTACAGCAGGAATTCCACGAGGAATATCTGTACATGAACACATTGGTTTCTGCCTGATCATACTGTGTGGATTGTTTTCTAAAACATTACATGGGTGCCAGGGATGTTCTCATGCCAGTGCTGGCAACTTTTACTTTGCCACCCCCCACTTTCAGTTAATATATTGGTCTGCTGCCAATAAGCCCCATGCCTGACAATTATTTATATTAAAAAGGTGAGATCTAAGTGTAAACATCAAGGTGCTAGTATGAATCTCAACATGTCTCTGACCATCATTATTTTATTTACCCTACTGTATATTATTTATTTCCTTACATTGTTTTAATATTCCCTATCTGTTATGGGAGTGTGCACTGATGTATTTAGTCTATTAAATAATTCATCCTTTCTTCCAGAAGGCACTAGGCAGAATACATGGTTCCCCCATCAATTTTAGCCACACAGCAAACTGTGATGTGCATAAGACTCAGAGAAGAGGGAAGGGAAAGAAAAGAAATGGGAAAATTGTTCTCACAAATTCCTTCCACTGGGAACACAGTAAGAGATCTGAGTAAAAACTCCCAGTAAGTCTATATCTAAACAGCAGGATCCAGCATTTTTGCTGCATAATTTTATTGTTAATGAAGGCCAAGTGAGATGCTTCTGCTTTGAGCATGCCTCAGCTTTGAGTGTTTTGAGAGTTTTCAGTAGGTATAACCCTGAAATATGGTCCTCCCAGGGTCAGTCTTACGATTAGGCAGTGTGGATGGTTGTCTATTGGCAGGTATTTGGGAGCAGCAGTGAGGTAGAGAGCAGAACTACAATATGTATTCCATGCACCTCATTCTTACCCTCTATCCTAGCCTACTTCCTCCAGGTGCAGTGGAAGATGTTCTTTGCTTACCAGTGTTGACATACAATTTAACCACCAGTTGAGTTTTTTTCATACATGCCATGGGGGAAAGACACAATGCCTCAGGCTGCAAAATGACTTTACCCCATTGGTTCCTAGATAGTGGTTACTCCTCTCTGGAGTGTGTTCCCCAAAGAAGTCAGGCAGTTGCTGTTTGGACATCAAATCTAGTTCTGTCAGTCTGCATTTTGTTTTATTTGATTGTTTAGGTTATTGATTTTTTTATGTTCTTATCTAAATATTTTAGAGTTGTTGGGCTTAATTTTGTATTAATTGTTGCATGTCACTTTGGCAAGTAATATAGTGGAAATGACATATGGACACACACATGAAGCTGATCTACAGTAAATCCAGACTTTGAAAATACATATATTTCTTTGAAAACTGGAATTTGGAAGCCATTTCGAATGAGGCCAGGTTAGACATTGAATTTAGCATACCTGGTCATGTTGGCTTGAAGATCTGGAGAGCTGTAGTTTTAAAAATATGACTTCCTCAGTCTCTGAGTGCATAAGAACTTTTGCCAGTTTAGTCCAGTACTGTTTATTTCAACTGCCATTGGCACTGACTCTTCAGGATCTCAATTTTGAGGTCATTCCAAATCTCTTTCAGTGGTCATTTTCAATATGAGATGCCAATGATTAACCTTAGGACCTTCTCTGTAAATAGCACATAGCCCTTCCTGGTTTTATATCCAAAAATCAGTCCTGTAAAAATATCCTCCATACTCTTTGAATTCAGTGCAACAGTCCTTGCCAAAATCTGCCTGCTAATAATTTTTGGATAAGTTGAAACACTGTTAAATTTGCTTGGGTAGAGGGATGGAAGGACAATTTGAAAATGTTCCCCCCAACACCCCACCCCACCCCCCCCAAAAGGTGGAAAAACCATGTTTCTCAAGGTCAGAAAACCTGATGAGGAGAAACCTAGACTGATGAGAATCTTTGCAGTTTGGCACTTATTCCATACAAAAACTGCATGTACAATTTTTATATAGTCCCCAACTATAGCATTTCTGCTTAGGATAAAGCATTTTCTGCACAGAAAAGAATATTTATGCAAAGATTTTTCAAATGGAAATAATGCTATTTTCTGTGCAAAAATACTATGTGTACATTTTACGCAGATCAAGTAGTCCCCAATGATAGCAATTTCTACTCAGAAGGCAGAATTTTCTGTACAGGAAATTTTCTGCATGTAAATATTATTTTCTATGCATAAAAAACTGCTTCCTCTGAAAAGATACAAATTTTGCAAAGTGTGCATTCCAAACTGCAAATGGTCTTCAAAAACCATGATTTTCAAATACTTTATAACAGCAGGGAAAATTGTGAAAATTGCTTGTTGATTCCTTCAAGAATGAAATTAGATTTGAACAAAAGGATTTGGTGGGACTTTTTACTGGCCAGCCAATCAACTGTTATAATATTTTGTCCATTTTACAATTCCTAGGGAATTTATATAACATCAGTTGGTAATTGCATTCCTATTTGGGTGACTTTAGCCCTGTCCAGATGGGCCTTTGCGGCACCCTCGTCATGTGCTAGGGTTGGCTGAGGGTGCACAGCCCATACGTGCCTCACCCCGAGCATGTGATGAAGGCGTCAAAATGGCAGCACCCTGTACACACGACACGATGGACGCTTATCATCCGCACGTCGCACCCCCATTGTGACATTGTGAGTGTGGCATTGGCACACTGTGGCATCACAATGGCACCACAGAAAGAACCTACTTTTTGTGGGTTCTTTTTGCTGCACAAGGGAGCCCCACGGTTTGTCTGCTGCAGCTTCTTCACGCAGCAAAACAAGGCACCGGCCGACTGCCCTTTTTGGGTGGTCTGTACCCCACCATTTAGACCAGCAGAGATCAGCCACACAGACAATAATAATAATAATAATAATAATAATACAATGGCTAAACATACCAGGTTATATATTGTATTCAACACACATTGTGGCAGTGAGAAATAAATATTCCATGTGCAAATTCCAAAATTGGCTTGGAGCAGTCTGGAGGAAGGAGGACAAGCAAACTCCTTGGTGGCCATTCTCAACTGTTTTCACTCTTGGCAGAGACCCTAGGATGGATAGCTTTTATGGCTTGCCTCTTTTTTTCCTTTTTTGTACCTCTCATCAAATAGCATGCTAATAATCATCATATCTTCTTTTCTGAAGAGCCTCAAAGCAAATATTTCAAAGGCAGGAAGAAGGGAATACCTGGAGCTGTATAATTATAGAGCTGGAACTACGTACTGCACAGGGTTTTTTTTAAATGATACAGATGAATTATCAAGCTGGGTTGATAAACCATATTCAGGAGACTAATCCTGAGTGTTTGCTTGGCATTTTGGAACCTTTAAAAATGACAGGTTGTGATCAACAGCTTCCCTTAGAGGCTGGCACGGTTCCTGCACTAGCATTTAATGTCTGTTTGATGTTTTTGACTTTGTGTCAAATGAACAAACTACTGTTAAGATGCTGAGATATATAGCTGTGATTAAAACAATTCATCCATCTGGTTATAATTAAAGGCCCAAGTTAATTGCAATGACAACTGTATATAGCAAAGCAAGTTCTCATCTTTGAAAAGAGCCATGTACTGTCAACATTGTTTCTAATGGTTGATGGGCTATTACAGTACAACCCTTACATGACAGGAAATTAATTGCCATTTGTGCATAATTAAAACTCTCATTAAGAAAAAAGAATGAGAAAAATGAAGAGCAAGAGAGACATCGCAGTTGGCTAATTTTGTTGCTCTCAAACTTCCACCATATGGAAGCCTTTAGTAATATTTGGAACTTCTGGCTCTAATTTTCCTAATGTCTAGCAATCACTGTTGTGTAATTAATAATTTCTGTTGCACCTTTCCATATTAAAAGTACTTCAGTGATACATAGTTTTATGTTTTGAACAGCAGTTCTGTGAATAAAGTTATGCTGCAACTTGCTGAAGGTCATCCAATGACTTTTGTGGCTAAGAATCTGAGAATTCATTATAAACATGGCTCCATGCTGGTCTAGAAGACAAAAGAAAGAATGAAGCGCCACTATAATTTCAACAATTAGTAGAGACAAACTGATCCAATAACTTACAATGTTTACATGTTCAGTTTCTTCCACAAATCTTTGACTTACTGGAAGTAGATATGCTGAGATTTTCTCCTTGACTCATTTGCTTTAATTCAGTTGTTTGCAAAGATCATGGTGGATTCCTGAATCATGGCTTCGAAAGAATGTCATCAAGACAGAATTATATGTTGATACTTACCCACTTGAGTTTTGCTCAGCCAAGTCATTTGACTGAGTCACTGGGCCTTTTCAGCCCATAATTATCCATGGGAACTCTTCTAGTTAAGGCTAGATAAGATACCAACAAGATCGGAATACTTAGAATGTAGTCTTGACCTTTCAAATAAGTTACCTTTCAAAGACATGTTTTTCATATTTGTACTAACTGAAATATAAACTCAGCCATCCTAACCTTAGAAGGAGCTGTTGTGAAGGTATGGCTACCAACTCTGACAGCATAAAAGCCATCTTTGTAGGAGGTAAGCTCTGCAAGCAAGGAGTGTCCATTCTACTATAGCTAAGGTTCCCTTGATTAGGATTAGAAGTCTTGACCAATGCATTAAAATAACCTATTATTTTAATGCACTAATATGAGGAGTATGCAAGATGAGAGAATACTGTGAGCCATTGGTATCTGCTGGGGTTTGGTTCTAGAAGCCCCCATGGATATACTAAAATCCATGGATGCTCAAGTCCCATTGTATATAATGACATGGCGAAATAGTGTCCTTTATATAAAATAGCAAATTCAAGGTTTGCTTTTGGGATTTTGTTTCAGGGAGGGGAATACTGTCAAGCCATGGATGGCTGAATCTGTAGATACAGAATCCATATAGTATATATAGTTTAAGACAATACATTAATTGCATATTATATTTATAGTGTTCTGTTTTCAATGACTATACTATCATTGTGTGACAACAGCTGGAAAACAGGGACAGAGAGAAGAAAATGTCTTTAGCATGTGGCTCCTAGGGCTGATTGTGTCCTTGGTTCCTGGTATGGCAGGATCTAATCATTCAAGATGGAAACTCATATGTATAGCATGTTCTCTGGTTGGTTTGTTTTGCTTGTTTGTTTTGTAGTTGCTACATACGCAATCAATTATGAGCAGTTAGGAAAGTGAGTAGGAAAAGGTTAATCAGTTTAGCTAATCATTAATACTGCTTTAAAAACACAAAATCAATTAGATTTATATTATAAGAGGGAAAATAATTCTATATTCATGTTAAATCATTTAAAGTTAAAAGTCTGCACTAAAAACTGATAAAAACGAAGCTCAAAAATGTCATTCATGACTTTACTTCCCAATTTCTTGCCTTGGCCTTTTGGACTTGATTTTATATGGATCTGAAGTATTTCTAAACCTCTCCAGATTTTATAGTTACAAAGGAGTATCTAGTTTCAGTAATGCAGATTCTTTATGATGCTTAGAAATAGGGTGCAGGAAAATCAGTCACCGTGACTTTTAACCTCAAAAGCCCTTAACATAATGCCTCCCACCAGAACTCTTCTTGAGCTAGTCATTTGAATTCTGTGACATAAACATTGTAATTCCCCAGCCCTGAGGGACTAACAAAAAGCAAGGAACTATTTTTCAAAAATGCCAGAATACAAAAGTTTGAGTAAAGAGAGTGACTTAAAAATGTGAAATCTGTTGGCTCTTTATCAATTAAAGAGCACTTTAGCAATTTAGTTATTAATAATTTAACAATTTAATTATGAGATTACGTTAATGCTGAGTTCCAATTTAAATCACTTAATTAGGATTAAAAATAAATAAATGTAATCTCTAATTTCTAATTTAATTGCTAGCTTCGTTTATTTCAGTGGATTAGTTGCTATCATTATACTGTATGTGGGTCATTGGAATCCTTACTAATATGTCAAGAAATTAAAGGTGCTTCCAAACAGAGGGCTCCTAGCATTAGCAAACTAAAAGGGACTGGCCAGTGATTCACTTTTCTCTCCTGAATGATGTGTGGGAGAAGAAAAAAAGAAGGAAGAAATAGTGGGAACATAGCAAAGGGCTACAAGTGGAAGACGACAACGTCTGGATCACCTTTGTTTCTCACAGCAGAATTTTGTGATGGAAGCAAGGCAATTAGACCACCTGAATACACTGAACAATATGGGTATAAAATAAACTTACTACTTGGACACACACACAGACAAATATATATATATATATATATATATATATATATATATATATATATTCAAGATGGACAGCTTAAACCATTTAAGAGGAGAAACATTTTTTCCAGAGGATTAGTTGCTTAAAAATAGAACTAAAAACATACATGCCTTTAAAGTGTTCCCAGGCCCCCTTGAGATGGTTTACATTTGAGTGGGAGGGAACAGGCATGGCTTGAATGTAATGATATTTGGGGCTTTTTACTATTCAACAATGCTAAGTATTTTTGGGTTGACCTACTATATATATATATATATATATATATTAACAAGCCAACAACTAAGGTGCTAGAGGCTTAAATGAAAGGTTTAAGGAGACTTTGTTCATATAATAAATTTAAGCACACTCTTTATAGCTCTCACGATCCTGCTGCCACCTACCCTTCTGCCAGGCCAGAAAAGATCCCCTCTCCCTGCAGGGCTGTAGCCTTTGCTACTGAGCTCTACTGGAAGGAGTCAATTAAGTACTATTTTAAACAGTCCTATGCAGTTAATATTCCTATGTTCAATGTGTGTGTGTTTTTCTTGTAACTCAGAAGACCACCTCTCTCGTTTACCCATTTTAATAAATTCAGTATGCTGTATGAAGCTTTTGCCAACAAAAGCATTGGCCTTCTCCTTTTTGAAGGGGGGGGGGAGGAAGGCTTCCCATCAGAGCCCACTAACTACTGCCATGGAGGAAAAGAGGCAGGGGAGGGCCAGGAGAGACTTCTCAAAGCTGGTGCGGTGAGGTGTTATAGGTCTTCAATGTTGTTTTTCTAAATAAGCCAAATCCAATCAATTTCTCTTTCTACCAACAGTGAGATTCAATGCAAATCAAAAATGCCTTCTTTTCAAGCTACAAAAATTAAAGCCAACACCTGAGAGAATGTGCAGAGACTATCAGAGATCACTTAAATGACCCTTCTTATTCTGTCTTATTCATCTGCCATGGCCATGGCCTTGGAGGGAGAGAAGAACTGCTGGATCTGATCCCCTTCCCCACCACCATTCCCTTCTCCTTTTGTGTCATGTCTTTTTAGATTATAAACCTGAGGGCAGGGAACTGTCTAATTAAAAAAAATTGTAAGCCACTCTTGAGAGTCTTTGTGGCTGAAGAGCGGGGTATAAATACTCCAAATAAATAAATAAATAAATTTGGCTGATTCTGTATCCGCACAGTCCAAGTATTCTGCTTATCTTCTGTGAGGAGACTGTATTTACCAACATAAGGTGATATAGAACCTTATACAGTTATAGTATAGAACATATATAACAAGTAAGATGTAGTGAATGATGGTGTAAAACAAAACACTTGTTGATCTGTGCCTTCAAGTCATTTCCGATTTATGGTGACCCTAAGGTTACCCTATCATGAGATTTTCTTAGCAAGTTTCTTTAGAGGGGATTTCCCATTGCCACCTCTGAAGCTAAGAGAGTATGACTTGCCCAAAGTCACCCAGTGGGTTTACATGGCCAAGCCAGGATTCAAGTCCTTGTCTCAAAAGCTCTAGTCCAAAAACCACTACACTGTGCTACACACATAGCCCAGTAAAACCTGGCTGACAAAAATCATCATTTTTGCTTTCAGATGTGTGGGAGTCATCAATCCTGTGGAGGGAACCGTCTAACTAAAAGATTGCATGTACAGCGCTGTGTAAATTTACAGCGCTTCATAAATAAAGGTTAATAATAATAATAATAATAATAATAATAATGTTGCTAATTGTTCATTAAAACCCCTTTTAGCTTTCATCAGAATTCCTCAGGCATTCTATGTAAGTGGTAATCTTAGAAAGTGCATCACAGTTCCCTTCATGTGAAGTGTGGTAGTCACTTGAGTGGGACAGATAACCTTTACCAAAGTAGCACTCACTTCCCCAACCTTCAGGTTTTTTGGGATCCTCTTTATTTTTGACTAGCCCCTTCAAATTCAGCAACCAGAGTCAGATTCAGAGAAGTGACTCAGGTGGGTGAAAATGACACCACAAATGGAGAGAGAAGGTGGCTTTCAATACATGTTCAATCCAGGAATTTAAGTTCAGTAGCAGGACCAAGTTCACAGGTGTTTCCAGGCACAAATTTTGTCCAAGCATTCCTTTTCGGTACCTTAGTTGGGGAGGGAAGCTTAGTTATTGCTAGAAAAGTGGAAATCAAACCTACTGCAAATAAACTACTAATGTGCCAGTAGAACACTGATCTGCTTTTTGCCGTTAGCCATGTAACCATTTCATCTTAGACATTTTCCCATCAATGTTGACCACCACTACCCACTATTCCAAAGGAACCATTAAATTGCCTACTCCTAGAAGATTATCGCACTGCGTTCTGAGAACATTCCATATCATCACGTGATGAGAACGTTCCTGGAACGGATATTACCGCATTAGAAATCAAAACGTGATCAGAACGGGATCAGAACGGCAGTTTACCGCACTGCGATTCCTTTTTCTTGAAACCGTTCTCAGAACGGTTTGCTGTATTAAGTTTTGTGGGCTGTCTTCTGATGACGTCGCCACTCAGTGGTTGGACGGCTCGGGAGAGGCGCTGCCCCCAGGAAAGAGGGAAAAGGGAGGCTTGGGCCATGGAGCTCGCCACTCCTGAGTCCCTCGGCTTACTGAAATCCCTCACCTCCCTTCCCCATAGGAATCAATCCAAAAACGGAGTTTAAAATCTCTCCCAGATGCAGACCCAAAGGGCTCTCCTCTGCTCCTTTTAAACTCAGTTTTTGGATTGATTTCTATGGGGAAGGGAGGTGGGGGATTTCAGTAAGCCTAGGGACTCTGGCCGGGAGAGTGCTTCTCAGCCTCACTGAGAAGTCTTCCCTCCGAAGATTCTCTTGGGAGGGAAGGAAGGCAAGCGCCCCCCCCCCCATCTTGTCTTCCCTCCGAAGGGAGTCCGAGGATTCTCTTGGGAGGGAAAGAAGGCAAGCCCCTATAAAATGTTGGGGCTTCATATGCTGGCATATGTTTGAAGAAAATAGGATAAAACCTATGTAACTTGATGGGCCAAGGGCAGAGTCCCCTCCTTGGCAGCCTGGGCTTTAAGGGAGCTCCACGGAGGTCCCTTCAAGCGGAGGGAAAGGGAGGGGACTGGACCAAGGGCAGAGCCCCGACAGCCATT
>NC_056522.1:186163231-186230424 GCF_019175285.1 Sceloporus undulatus
GCAGCTCTTTAAACCGGTTAGAAAAGAAGAGTCCTCTGCTGTCATCCCATTTCCCCTTTTTGGCAGCTTGACACCCTTTTGCTCCTGTGTGTGTGCATGTAATGTGTGCCTTCAGGTTGTGAGCTTCCCTCCCCGCTTTAACTCTTGTCTGGCTCTTTGCTATGGAATTCTGGGAGTTTTTTGCTTGCTTTTCTGTGGTGCTCCAAACAGAGGAGCTTTTGTGGGTTCCCTCTTTGAGGGAAGGAGGAGAAGGTCCTGGGCATCCCTGCCATCCCTGCCTCCTGCAGGCTGCAAGCACAGGAGCCCCGCTGGACATGACACCAGAGGCCCCCCCCGCAGAAGCAGCCAGACCCTCTCCCTCTTGCTCTCTGCCCTGGTCCCCTCTTCCTTGAGAGAAGGAGGAGCTCCATGGAGGTCCCTTCAAGCCGAAGGAAAGCAAGTTGCCAGGGAGGGGACTGGGCCAAGGGCAGAGCCCCGGCAGCCATAGCAGCTCTTTAAACCGGTTAGAAAAGAAGAGTCCTCTGCTGTCATCCCATTTCCCCTTTTTGGCAGCTTGACACCCTTTTGCTCCTGTGTGTGTGCATGTAATGTGTGCCTTCAGGTTGTGAGCTTCCCTCCCCGCTTTAACTCTTGTCTGGCTCTTTGCTATGGAATTCTGGGAGTTTTTTGCTTGCTTTTGTGTGGTGCTCCAAACAGAGGAGCTTTTGTGGGTTCCCTCCTGGAGGGAAGGAGGAGAAGGTCCTGGGCATCCCTGCCTCCTGCATTGTGACAGCACAGGAGCCCCACTGGACATGACACTAGAGACCCCCGGAGAAGCAGCCAGACCCTCTCCCTCTTGCTCTCTGCTCTGGTCTCTTCTTTCCCTCTCTTTCCCTGCTTTCCTCTTCTCTTCCTTGTCCCACATTTTCTCCCTTTTTCCTCCCTTCCCTCCCTCCTTCTTTCCCCCCTCACACACACACACCTTCCCTCACTGCAGTCGCTCGCCTGCCTGCCTCCCTCCCTGCCTGTCATTCTTTCAGCCAATCAGAAGACAGAGGAATGAGGGAACGGATTTGAGAACGGATAAGAATACCGCACACACTTCTCTTGGAACGTTTTCATCACGTTTCAGCTCTCTGGGAACACATTCAGAACACATTCAAATCCATTCCCTCCTGGAACACATTTGGAACACATTTAAGCGTTCTGAGAACCCGATTGGAACACATACGTGCGGTATTCTCAAATGCGTTCCGTTCTCATCACGTGATCAGAACGTTCTCAGAACGCAGTGCGATAATCTCCCAAGAGTGAGACCTGGCACTGCATAGACCAAAGAAGAGATCCCAGGACCATCCATGGTTACCAAAATCCATGGATACTCAAGTCCCAGTAAATACAATAGCATAGTAAAAGAGAATCCCTTATATAAAACGGCGAAATCAAGGTTTGGTTTTTGGAATTTATATGTATTTAAAATATTTTCAAACTGTGGATGCTTGAATTCATGGATAAATATCCGTAGATATGGAAGGCTGACAGTAAAAGAATTCTGGTTGTTTTCCATGACTACAAAGAAGCAAAAAGAGGGGAGAGAAAAGTTTTCTATGGACTATTTCAGCTATTACAAAAAATGGCCAGCATGGAGTTTTAGGCCTGACGTTGGTTTGTTTCCCACTTCTTTCATCTCCCCTCTCTTTCTTTGACTGAGGAGGCTGAGTCTTCCAACAACCTTTCAGCATCCCTTGTCAACAACCCTGAGAGCGGCCTGGAACTTTATGCGCTCTGTATGTAGCCTACTCAAGGAATACCAAGAAAAGTCGGCAACTCTTTCCTTGGCTCTTTTAAAAAGCCACCCTGTGTTCTGAAGTGACTAGATAATGACACAGAGAAGAATTCTGATATGTTGACTGGCTGTCCAGTTTGAAGAATATACAAGCACTGGTTTGTGAAGAAGGAGGGAGTAGTCTTGACCGGTGGTTCTTTGGCTGCTCAAATTCAGCCTAGCTGTATACTGTTTTTTTTCTCACCCTTTCACTTGTGTTATATATTTTCTTCAAAGGCAAAGTGCAGAATAGTGTACAGAATTACTCAAAACACCATATCAAATCATGGGAAACCAAATAAACTCAAAGCCACAAATATTACCTTAAGATAATTGCGGCAAGTGATTTTTTGGAAAAAGCCTGTCTCAATACAGACATTCTTTAAATTGTCTTAAAGATATAGGAGATTATCACACAGGGTAAGGAGGGATTGCTCCCATCCTTACCCTGTCTTTACCCCATCCTTATCGTGTCTGCACTTATCCTGTCCTTCTGCTGTCAGTGGTCCTGTTATTGTATTAATGGGAGTTTCCATTAATACATAGTGATGAGACCATGCCACTTCAGTGATGGGAGAAGAATGGGATAAGCATGATGTCATCTGAAAATCTTATCATGATTGCACAATAAGAATGACAGAAGGACAGGATAATGACAGACATCATGTGATAATCTTCACGCAATCGTGCCACAAGGATGGGATAAGAATGGGAGCATTCCGTCCTTTACCTCATGTAGTAATCGCCATAGATAAAAACATGTTCATTTCTGCTTCTGTGTGAACATGAGTCTTCCTGCTTTGGAGCCTTGGTGATGCAGTGGTTAAAAGCCTGTACTGCAGCCACTCACTCAAAACCACAAGGTTGTGAATTCAAGACTAGCAAAAGGGCTCAAGCTTGACTCAGGCTTGCATCCTTCCGAGGTCACTAAAATGAGTACCCAGATTGTTGGGGGCAAATTAGCTTACAGTTGTAAACCACTTAGACACTGCTTAGGCGGTATGAAGCGGTATATAAATGAAGCTTGTTTGTTTGTTTGTGTTGTTCAAGCAAAACACATTCTTGCCATATGCTAATCCTTCTTCATTTTCTTCTCCTCCTCCCGACTTACTTCACTTCCTTCATCAAGTAGAATGTCCACATCTTTATTTTATCTCGAGCATCTTGCTATTTTTCTGGCTCTGGAATTTCTACCATCTAGAAATTGTGAAGTTGAATTAGTGGGCACAGGTGTCTAAAAAGTGTGTATTCTGGGCTATTTTATGGAATCTGAATCCTGTGGAATTTCTTATGGCATGTTGCATCAATCCCTTCTAGTCTTGTGCAACTGGTGGATTTGGTGGACTTGGCCTACTTAAACTTTGGTGTTCCAAGCCATTTTATTCCATTCCAGATGGTTTCCAGGCATTAAGGGATTAATAAAAGCATGATATTAGAAAACTTTCCAGTTCTATTTTTTTCTCTCCAGCATGCCCAACACATTCCAATGCTTTTGGTTTTAATCTGAATGAACCATGGTGGTTAAAGGGTTATCAACATGGATTGATTCTGTAGTGTAGATGCAGCTACAGCTAGATGAATCAAACATCTGTGTAAAGGTAGTTCATGTTCCCCAAGAATGAAGATTAGAGTTTGAAGCTCATATCCAAAGTATGTGGTCTAAAAAGTGCTGTAATAACCTTGGTGCCGATAATCTGAAGTATTATAAAGTCATGTGGCTTTAAAACAAGAAGCAACCAGGTCTCTTGTCCTGAAACAGAGCTTTTTTAAAAGATATGTTTATTAAACATAAACACAATCACAAACAAATTTTTATGACTATACCTAAAAGACAAAAATCAATGACAAACACTAACAAAAGAAACTACTAAACAAAAATAAACATATACAACTGACTCCTCCCAACTGATATATACCACTGCTTTTCTGATTTCTTGTATATGATAAAATATTTGTGCTTCTACCACATGCCAGATACTTACTTTATGAAATCTAAAATTGATTAATGTCCCCAATGAGACTGCAAATATGTAATAAATAATTTCCTATCTTTCTTAAAAATTTTCAAAGATTTCTCTTTGCTCAACATTGTCCATTTGCCATTTTAGCAAGATCAATCATCTTCATCAGCCAAACATCCTGTGTTCTTGTGTCACTGTCTTTCCATCTCTAGGCTTATGTTATTCTTGATGCTGTAATGATATATTGTAATGTCTTTTCATATTTCTTCTCAATTTGATCATTCAGCATTCCAAAAAAATCTCTGCTTTCATCTGCCTCTTGATATTAAAAATACCCTCTAGCACTGAACGAATTCGAGTCTAGTATTTCTGTGCCTTATCACAGGTCCACCACAATGAAAAAAGGACCCTATCTTCTCTTTATATTCCCAACATTTGAACTGTTCTTATATATTTTTGATAATTTATCTGGTATTAAATAACATCTATACATCATTTTGTAAAAATTCTCCCTTAAATCAAAACTCACAGTAAATTACAAACTTTTTGTCTATGTTCTTTCCCGTTGTTCCATTTGAAGTTGGGAACCAATATTTTGAACTCAGTTCATTATACAGTCTGCCGTCTCCATATGTGGGGGTTCCGGACCACCCTGTGTATGGGGAAAAGAGCATATGCTCAAGCCCCATAGGAAATAATGAGGCACGTGCTCATGTTGGCGTATGGGGCACGTGGTGCAAGTACGCGCCCCATTATTTCTGCCTGGGCTTGCCTTCCATGTGATCTCAAAGCTGTGGAAGGCAAGCCCACCTATAAGAAGGACCGACAGTACAATGTTTTATCTGTTCAGTTTCAAATCTCAACAACAGTTTATACATTTTTGCAATCAAATGTTTGTTCTTTGTACACAGTTGTTTTGCAAAACAACTGTGTACAAAGAACAAACATTTGATTGCAAAAACCCAGACTTAGACAGTTCAAACCCTTGATTTTTTTTCCATTTTAAATATTTCACTTAATTGTCTATAAGCAAACCTATTTAACACATGCCCTTCTGAGCCCAATTCTGCCTTTCAATTCAGTCTACATTGATTATTCTCTACTACCAGCAAGTCTTTATATGTCGACAAGTTCTCTTTTTTTATAAATTTCTCTCTTTAAAAAAGCTTTGGTAGGAGAACACCAAAGAGGTAGCCACAAATGAAATCTAGTTTTATATTTATTCCAAATTCTCAATAAATATGATCTCACTGATTTCGTGTTTAATGAAATAAAAACCCACCAGGTGGTTATCATTGGCAACCCTGTAACTCACAAAAATACAGATTAATTGCTGTTCTGCTTCAAGCTGCAGACAACAGGCCCTGGATTCCAATGAGACCTTGGAAAAGTTACTTCTTCAGATTACAACTCCTGAAGTTCTGAAGTTGTAGTCCAAAGCAGCATTTCAGATCCTTGATTATGTAGCAAGGAAAGTCTTGTTTTCAGCAGCTATATGTGTGTGTGTGCTGAAGGGGAGATTTTAATGAAGACCACACTGTGAAAGGAAAAAGTCAGAGACAGCTGTTGGTCCCCTGTCCCTGGCCTCATTCTCACTTACAAATAAATTGGTTTGCGATCTGAATTAATTGATTGATTCGACAGTGGAGTGTGGTCCACACTGCATTTGCCCCAATTGCATTTTCTTGTTGTAAAATAAACCCACTTCTCATTTGCATTGACCAATGATTCGATTCCATAGGGACCCTCTTCAGTGGATGATCATCTGATCATGTCATTAAAAAAGAATCGATTCCAATCCACACCCCATTCACACTTGCACTGAATTGATTTATTGCAAAAACCACAGAAAAATGAGCATCAAAAAGATGCATGTTAAATGGGTCTAGCTCTAGCAGCGATTTGGGTCAAGTGCGAACAAGGGTCATTTAAACCACTTCAAACTTCTTTGCTAACCGGTTTCAAACATAGCGGAAATGAGGTCCTTGACTCTTGCAGCTGTAGTTGGAGATGGGAAAGGCAGATGCAAAAGCAATGCTATTTGGAAAGAGAAGGCTAAAATGAACTCTAAGACTGTAGAAAAACAGACCATAGAAAAACTGTGGGATGAACTGTGTGATGGGTCATATACCTGCAACCCTGTATAACTGTTTCATTGTTTTTAAAATACAGTATAAGTCTTGTATAAGTCAAAGGCAGATTTGGGGGCCAAAAGTATGGATTTTGATATTACCCATGGATAAGTCAAGGGTAAAAATTAGGGACCTGTAACAAAGGATCAAAAAAATGAAGCAAAGGAAAGCAATAATA
This sequence comes from Sceloporus undulatus, assembly GCF_019175285.1. Classification (NCBI taxonomy): domain Eukaryota; kingdom Metazoa; phylum Chordata; class Lepidosauria; order Squamata; family Phrynosomatidae; genus Sceloporus; species Sceloporus undulatus. The sequence goes on from NC_056522.1 coordinate 186,169,307, forward strand.
ATAAATAATAAAATATTTATATCCTGCCTCTTCCGTTTGGGGATCGAGGTGGGTAACAACAGAGTTTATGGGACACAATATAAAAACAATAAAACCCACAAAACCATGACCCCACCTTCCAGTGCCAAAGAACTTACAAAATCCCAGCAGGCAAAACTGAGTTTACACTAAAATCTGGACAGATGAGAGAGTAGAGGGGAGGTCAGTGCTTCCAGGATAGATTACGCTCTTGCCTTTCAGCACGGGATGGTTCATTTATTTATAAGAGTTAAAATACAGTACTTACATTGACCCGTAAGTCAACTCAGGGTTTTTTGGGGTCAATTTTTGATTAAAATTTCCAGACTTATACATGAGTATATACAGTAAGATTTTTCTTACTGTACTGTGAAGGGGGGAAATACCAGAAACTCAAAGAAGAAAGCACAAGGAGAAGATGTTTTGCTCCTGATATAATGTAGATGTCTTATTTTAAAAAATGAATGAACAAAGCATGTCTGTTCCAGAATAAATGTCTAATGTGAAGTTGTCATTGTTTCCACCTGTCAAACATAAGAACAAATTTAGGAAGACTAAGGCAACCAGGCAATTTATGTTTATACATACCATCAGTGTTTGCTAAGCAGGGATGGTATACTTTCAACATCTGACTGTATAGTACTTCATTTGAGAGAGGACATGACTCTCTTTGGTGTTGTGTTTTTGTATGCCTTCAAGTCATTTCCAAATTATGGTGAACCTATTATGGGGTTTTCTTGGCAAGATTTGTTTGGGAGGTGTGTGTTATTATTGCCTTCCTGTGAGGCTGAAAGAATGTGACTTGCCCAATACACCCAGTGGATGCCCACAGCTGGGCAGAAATTGAAATCCTGGTCTCCAGAATGCTAGTGAAAGCCACTACATCACTCTCTGGTTTTCTATGTGCATATAATTACTCCTAAGAGCAAATGATGTATTCAAGTCTTTTATCCTAAGTCTCAAGTCAAGTCTCAAGTCTTCTCCTTCAAGTCTCAAACTGAGCCTCAAAGCTGAGTCTCCTAGCAAAATACTTTCAAGTCAAGTCTCAAATCTGGGAATCAACTTCAACAAGAAAAAAAGGGAAGTGAGGTGTATGGGAGATGTGGAGTTTCATTAACTAGAAAATCAAGAAGATGTGCACAGAGTTAGGTTACAAACAATAAATTATCACAGCCAAATTCAAAAAGGCTTTATTTAAACACATTTATCAACATTGCGTTTTTGAAAAATCCTTTTTCCTACAAGATTATGCTGTAGCAGCTAAGAAGCGGATGAATATTATATGTGTATGAGGCAAGTTGGTGTTGGTTGTGCTAGCACTCAAAGGGGCATGTTTATTTCCTGAGAGCTGTGGCTGCTGAGGGGAGCATGTCAGTGTAGAAAGCTGTGTTTGTATCTTGACATCAGGAGCAAGTCCCTGGCTTCACTTTGAACAACAGGCAAGACTCACCCCCGAGAGCATGGTGTGTGTTTCTTGGAGGGAAACAGCAAATGTGTTAGGCACAAGCCTTGCACTCTGTGGGTGAGTCTTGCCTGCTGCTCCTATGAAAAGCTGTAGAAAGATCCTTCGGCCACAAGCCCATTGCCTAATGTATTTGTTTGCTGTTCTCCTCTGTTTTCCATCCCATAACATTTCTGGATAAATGTGTCATATTACTGAATCAAAGCCATCTTAAAATAAATAAGTCACAAGGTGAGTCAGTGCATCATTTATTGCAGAGTGGAGTCCAAGCCACTCAAGTGACTTGAGTCCCAGTCAGTCGAGTCAAGTGTTATTGACACTGAGATATTCTGAAATTTTGGAGTGTATGTGTAATTTTCCACATGACCCCAGATGGACCCTGCTAGGCAGTCCGCCATAATCCCCACGTTGAGAAGACACATACACACTACACCCAGGTGTGGTCAGCCTAATGGGACCATTTGGGAACACTACCCCTGGGACAAGCCCAGCAGATAGTTTGGGAGTTGAAAATGGGGCATTAACACCTCCAAACTCAGAAGGTTGCCTCACCGGATGAGCCTGATGGCCTTAATCAAGCACCCATTCCTACCTTGAATGCTGCCTGACTATGAATTCACCCACAGATGTAGAATCACTTTTGCCCAGAGGATATAAGGTCCCCAAAATGCTTGCTTAGTGTGTTAGTTTGGATTCCATGGAAACACTCTGTGCACCCTGGCTAGCTCCAGCATGCTCATTTACCTCTGCTTATTGGAACGGCTGTATCTCACTCCACACCACTCAATTGGACCTGGACGCAAGCCTCTAGTTTGTGTAAGTATCGCCATTAGTTCAGCCTCCAGTCTTTTCCAAGCTAATCCCCTGATTTTCTGAGCCTTGTATGAATGTGTGTGTGTTAGTAACATGCTGTGTAATTTTTTTCCCCAATAAAGGAAACTCTTACTTATATGAATTCTGCCTCTGCACAATTCTTTTGAATTCACTTTTCTCTCAGTATACAAAGAGAGATATGATCTCAAGGGTTATTTGTCTCCTAACTCACTTTGAGCTAAAGTAAAATTTCCCTACATATATTTTTGGCTACACAAGTCTACATCACTGTTGAAGATCCTTTAAACATGAGGGACTTTAGGCAAAGGTTCACATTCCTGGTGTTCTGTGAATTTTCTTGGTATTCTTGGAAGGCAAGGGGGGAATTCTTAGTTTACAGTTCTTACTTATAACATGGAAATTGTAATGGGCTACTTCCCAGAGGTGAGCCGGGCATTGTCAAGCACTAAAAAGTGCTATAACAGAACAATCAGAGGCTTGTTTTGTCAATGGGAAATTCTGTCAGTTCTTATCAATAAGCAGAATTTCATTAATGTTTTGTGGAGCCAGTTAGTCAGAAGTTGTGGTGATGGTACGGTGGAGAGTCCCTCATTGCAGTCCAAGGAAATTTGTATTTCTGCTTAAGTGCCACAACCATAGACCACAATTTGACCGTGTTTGCCTCCCAAGTGCATAGGTTGCTTTATCAACTGCCTCCTGTTCTGGCTGCTGAGGAATTCACTGATGGGTCCATGACACACCCTTCCTCTATTCTGACTTGTCAACACCAAGTAGCTGGCCTTGGGCCTCCTCTCCAGATTCTAGTTCTAAATGGAGGCAAGTGGGAATTGAACTTCTGCTCTCAAGAGCACCTGGCCTCACTATCTCTGGGAAAAGAGGGAGCAACTCCAGACAATATCAGCCTATGCCATGTCCTGACACTTGACTCACAAAGTGGCACTGGTGTTTGCTCACATACAGAGGCAGATAGAGGCTGTCAGCAGAGGAGAAAAAGCAGGAATGGGAAAGGAACAGAAAAGGGATTCTCTATGCTTTAGATGAAGTGTTTCAGCCTTTTTGGATATATTTCTATCTACCCACCACCACCACAGATATTCAATTTCTAACTCCTTCCTCACATCCAAAAGGTATTTCTGTCAAGATCAGTTAAAACAAGTACCTCACATCATCCTGGGCCCTTACCCACTAAGCAGTTATAGCACCGTGATTCCACGTTAACTGCCATGACTGCATCAGGGACGTAGCCGGGGGGGGGGGGGCCGGGCCCCCCCCCCTCCATTAGAAAAATGAAAGGTGCATGCTGCTGTGCCACCGCGCCCAAGCCCCATTATAATTGTGGCACTTAGTCTGGACCCCCCACTTTCCTAAAATCCTGGCTACGTCCCTGACTGCATGGTATGAAATTCTGAGATTTGCAATTTGGTGAAGCATTAGAGTTCTGGATGAGAGTCTCCCTCCCTAAATTGCAAATCCCATAATTCCATAGGATGGAACCATGGAGTAAAAATTGATTCATACCACTATAATATTCTAATGTAAAAGTACCATCACGGTGTATCCACACTGCAGAATTAAAGCAGTTTAACACTACTTTAACTGTCATGACTTTATCCTACATAATCTTGTTTTTTGTAGTTTGGTGAGGCACCAGAACTCTCCGACAAACTAGGCTGAATACCTCACCAAGCCACAAATCCCAGGCTTCTGTAGGTGTCAAATGGCTTTAATTCTGTAGTGTGGCTGCACCATTACTTGTCGTTTGAGATTAGATAAACCATCAGGAAAACCCTCACAGCCATAATTATTCAGACTTCGTAGGGTTGCATTGATCACAGTCTACCTATCCAGAGGGGGGGGGGTGGGATTAAGCCTTGACAAATACATGCTCCCAGACTCGTTTTTCTCAGGATAAAGCAGAATGTAGGAATAGGAGGATTACTTAAAGAGGAGATCTGGTGTGTGTGTGTGTGTGGGGGGGTTATATCACTCCACCTGAGGTTGATAATTCTGCTTTTCAAATGTTGTCCTAAGGAAAAGATGGGTGATAGTTTTATTCCAGTTTGTTTTTAGAGAATTTACCTTTTTCTCATATTTTGTTTTAAAAAATGGAGATTTCTTTTTAAAAGAAATTGAAAGTAAGAGAAACTTGAGATCTCTCCATACAGACTGGAGGCACTCTGAGGACTCTATCACACTGGAGGAAAGCATCATGAAAATGTGATTAAAACATGGTAATAGCACGATCTGGGGGGGAGGATTATCACAACCCTATGGGTATCTCCCATTCGTGTTCTGTGCATAAACTGTAATGGGTGTGTCTTTGGGTAATAACAGAAACTCCAATTATTACCCAAAGATGCATCCATTACAGTTTACATGGGACACGAACAGGAGAAGCATGTAGGTTGTAATAATCTTCCCCCCAATCATGCTATTACCACGTTTAATCACATTTTCATAATGCTAGCCTCTGCCATGTGATAGCGTCCTAAGAGCTTGACACTTAATAAGCTTGAATCCTGAGCTTGAATCCTGTGTGTTCAGCCATGTTTCTAGTGCTTAGCTAGAACTGGTGTCTCTCCACCCTTTACATCGTGTAGCTCGAGTCTATGGAATCCTGGGATTTATAGTTCTACAAGGCCCTTATCCTTCTCTGCCAAAGAATGCTGGTGTCTCAGAAAACTACAAATCCCAGGATTCCGTAGGATGGAGTCATGGCAGTTAAAGTACTGCAGTGTTTCTACAGTGTAAAGGCACCCACATAGATGCCTCCAACCCTGTTTTTCAGCCTTTGATTCACTCCATTGCATTTACCTTGAATTCTGGAGTGTGAAGAAAAATAGTCTTTTTTAAAAAGCCCATGGGGAAGGTGTAAAAGAGAATCAGGCAGACAGAGCACCACTAAGCATCCTATTACCATCCACTGTTTTTTCCCTCCCTCTTGCATTAGCATTACGAAGGAAACACCAATTTGGGAACGCCTGTGTTTCATAACACTGAATGCTCTAGTTCCACCCTTGGTGTTTCCCCCAACCAACACCATCAGCTGGGCACTATGTAGTCTGGTTTTGTGGCCCTGGAGGACCGCTGCCAGCCATAGTAAATAATACCAGACAGGATGGGCTAATGGTTTGGCTCAGTATGAGGCATCCACTTCTGTTCATGACGTGCTTCCACAGTAGCCCTTGTTCCTGAACTGGCTCTGCAGCCTGACCTAGAAAAAAGAGATGACCAACCCCAAAAGAAAGTTGAAGAGCTATGGCCAAAGCACCTGCTGCAGAGAAAGTTGAGTTTTCCCTAAGAAGCCTCCAAAACTGTAGAGGCATTTAGTGGCTGCTCTTTTATCAGTGCAGCTGCAAGTGACAACTCTGCCTTCTGACTGGCCTGAGCCTTTGTTCCTGCAGAGCTGAAAATGCCCCCCAAATCCTTTCTTTGTACCAGGATTATATGCTTGAAAAGAACTGAACAAATTGCATTTAGAGTGATCCAAATGGTCCATTTCCCTTATTGTGCTATCTTAAAAGCGGGGTGTGGGGTGGGGGGCGGGTTAGAGGACTGGCAGTACTTAGGAATCAGAGCATAGTTGGCAACTAATGGCATTAATGCATGATAGAAAGATTGAATCAGCTTTAATTATCACATGCAATTACTAGAGCAGATTTCTCCAAAAGACAAGCGCTTGCTTTCCCACAACCTCCCCCACAGGCACATCCTTGGACTTTGTGTGGTTCCCTCCAGAATTATATACATGCCTCAGGATTCCCATAATCTTTAGGAACAGCTGAATTAAGCAGGTTTTTTTTTTATTAAACCTTGTAGCATTTTCTGATAGTATCCAACTGCTGTATGCTGGACAGACTTTGGCAACACTGTTGAGGCCTTTTGTGAATAAATCAGCACTTGCAAGCATTACTTTTTTTACTACAACTCCCAGAATCCCCCATGGAGAAGAAAGCATGACTGTTTTTATCCCTATCTGCTTGTCAGTTTGGTGTGTTAGTCCTCTAACTGGTGAGAAAGATCTGTACGGGCAGATCCACACCAGCAAAATGCTGGGACATATTGTCCCAGGTGATCAGTTGTGGGTTCTGATAGTGCTATCTCTGATCCAAACAAGGATTGTCATCTCTCACTCCTTTTCAGCTCTGGTTGAAACAGATACAGGCAGAGCTTACCCTGGCCTGCTCCAGGACAGAGCAGAATAGGGTGAGGAGGGAGAAATTCATAAAGGATGGGAACAAAAATTTATTCCCTGCAGTGTGCCCTAGAGAATTCAGCAGGAGGAAAAGGGACCATATCCTGGTTCTCAAGACAGAACTGAGAACTACCGGTACAAATACGAGACCTTCAGAAATAGTTGCCACCAGATCTGGAAGCCCCATCCTAGGGGTACTCTGTATGGAAAGGAGATCTACTACTTATCCGCCAGGGCTTCCAGAGTGGCCATGGGTGAGGAACAATGACTGCCATGCAAACAAACAGCAGGTCGTACAATGAGCCATAGGTGCAGCACTGTCCACACACCTATTGGGGGAGTTGCTAATGCACTGTTTTCAATTGATTATGTGCATAGACTTCCGAAAAGAGAATGGTGCTGGGGGACCCAAACAAGCACAAGATAAACGTGTTTTGTTAAGTTGGAGGCTCCCCAGGAACCCATCGGTGCCCAGATCCTCCTACCCTATCCCTAGACCCTTGCCAGTCCATCAGTAGGCAGTTCTTTGAGCTTGTGGTCTGATCCAGAGTAAAAAGGGATCTCTGGAAAATATCCTGGAGCGAGATTGGACTGGGTTCTGCCCCTGTTGGTCCTTCTGTGTGTCATCTAAACAAATCACTATGGGCTCACGGCTGGGCAGAATGTTTCTTTTTTCGCCATGCAGACAACATCCTCAAACTTAATTCAGGGGTCTAATCCTGTTGTTCTGTCTGCTGGTTGCACCATTCACCATAAGATGCACCTAGATCACCAAAAACGTGAACAGGAATACTCTCATACAACACGATTTTGTGGCAACCTCCTTTTCGCCATCCAAGGTCTCCTTGGTTCATGCGTTTTTGCGTGTTGTGCCTCCAACTGACATCATACCTTGCTGGATTTATTTTCTATGGCTACAGGGATCCTGTGTGATATGCATTGCCCACCCAATAAGTAAACTATCCACCCTTACCACTTTCTATAATTAAGGAACGTCTTGGTATATGCGAGAGGACCAAGGTGGTGCCAGCAAAAGCACTTGGTCTTAGACCCTATAAAAGAAGAGCCACAGATATTTAGCATCCAGATGATCACTCCTAGTTGTATTGATGAGAGCCTATTTGCGCAGCTATTTAGCATCTTACTCATGGTTTGTTTGTTTTGTCTTTTTTTTTTGTGATAAAAAAGCAAATGGGACAGAAGCAGCAGGGACATGGGAAATGCACTGCAAATGTAGACATGACATCTTGACCCAGTAGACTTCTCCAAATGACGCAGACATTCCTCATCTGGCACCCATGATAATGGGCGGTGATGGTGTCTGCTTTTCAATTATTGTGCCGTTTTCCCTAGCGGACAAAAAAAACTAAAACATATTCCATAAAAGCTGTCATCTGTAGGTAGTTAAGGCTTTAGGGGAAAGGGGGAGACCCCCACAAAGGTGGAACTGATTAAATCAAGAAGCCACAGCTCTGGATTTCCAAGACTGAGCAGGGTGCGTGCTAACAGGGTGGCTTTGGGGGTCTCTCATGTTTGGGTGCCATAAATCAGCCACCCTTTGATGGTGATGAAAACAACTCACTAGGACCTCACAAAAATCTATAATTACATTATAATAATTTTTACACAACCTATAATTAGACTATTAAACTGCAATTACAATAAATTATAGTAAACTTAGCAATAGAATTGAAAACATTTTTCACACACACTAATAAAAAGGAAAACATAAGGCAGCAATTATTAACAATATTAAAAGCTCTTTCTCCATCAATACTTTGTTCCCAAGCCTATTGAAATATCTTCTCTGCTGATGGGGGGGGGGGGTGACTATAGAAATTTAGAAACTTAATTGATAGAGCATTTGCCCATCTTTCCCAGAATGTGAGACACAATCCAAAGCCAGTACTCTTTTATACTTTTTGATTCCTGGGAGAATCTGGGTTTTGTCTTCATCTCTTCTACTGAGCAATGGTCTGGACTTAGTGTGGCTTAAGAAGGCACAGCCTGAGCAAGCACAGCATATCCCAAAGCTTGAAAAATAATTTTAGTCTTTCATTTGTGGACATTCGTTTGTTTTGTTTTGTTTTATGATTTGAAGGCATAAAAATTGATAATTCAGCCTTTTCTTTTCAGCCACAAAAGCTTAGGCTTTTCTTTTATGTTAACACTGAGATTCTTCAAATTCTTGCTTTTGAAGAGCAGTACTAAAATAATGAGGCATAGGGCTGAGAGAGAGAACAGAGTTGCAATCTTGCCATCAGCTTTGTGACAGTGGCTTCCAATGTGCAACTGGTCGGATGGCAAGCTTTTTCTTCTTAATTAATCTAAGCATGTTAGACTAAGCAATCAAATCTTGATCCTACTCAACCACTCGCAACTTGAGGCTCTGTCGCTTAATAAAGAGAAGCAGTATTCAGAAAACCAGTCTCTGACAGGGGATACTACATTTGCTTTCCCTGTGAGCCTGAGGAAGCCTAATTCTGTGGAGGTCAAAAGATGGACTTGGCTAGAGTGGTTCCTGTGTCCTATTTCTGAAGTGTCCCTAGGGAAGATGGACCATCACTTCCCAATCTGCTTTAAAAATGAAAAACCAGTAAGGGAGAGCAACCAAGGCCTGTTACAGACAGGCCAAATAAAGCTGCTTCGAGTCACAGTGGAGGTAGGGTGTTTCAATGGGCATGCGTCCTAAGAGTCCAGCTGGAGCGTGGCTTTGGTGCGACTTCGGACTCTTAGGCGCATGCATCATTGAACACCATACCTCCACTGTGACGTCAAAGCATTTATTTTGGCTGTCTGGTAACAGGCCCAGGGCCTTGAAGTGGCCCATCAACCATTAGCAACTGAGCAGCAACCAGCCTGGGAGGTCACACCACTCATTTGGCCACAGTTTCCCCAAGAGAGTGAGATGGCACTATATTCTATTCATTGTTTACTATTCCAGAATGAACATGTATTAATGTAAACTAGTAGAGGTAATCTTTATTTTCAGGAAAAGTGTAAGATAATAGTGTATCTCACAAGCAAAATAAATAAACTCACCAAAGAGAAAAGGAACAACAACTAGTCCTACACTACCTACAGACAGACTCCAATAGAGATATAAAACATATTTAGTCTTCTTCATAAAATATATGAAGGTAGCATTGCCTACAGCTATAAAAGGTTTAAGAGCATCTCATGGTGAGACACTCTGCAAACATGCGCTCTTCAAATATGGAGGAGAAAGGAGGAGAACTGCACACACTAAATTGAGGAAAAACAAATTAAAAATAACTGCAGACTCAGTCTAAAAATACACAGGAAAAAGGAGAGCATGCCTAAAAGCAACAAACAGGAAATGAGATGAATACATGCTTTACCTAAACTCCTAGGGGTCACTCACATGTTGTTTTAGTCCAACTATACAAATAATCTCACAAATTCTAAGTTTGTTGTTCACACTATGGAATCACACCTATGCACATCTCTGCAAGTTTGGTTGCTCACACTTGTCAGCACTGCGAATAAAGATAGAGTTGATGCTGCGAATGTATTCGAAGTACATTCAAGGCATGCAGAGTTTTATTCTGGTTTATCCCAGGTCTATTCACATCAGTTATTCACACATCTGAGAATCTAAATCTTTTAGGAAAAACCTGGGGAAAAATCCAACATCAATTATCCCAGATTACGTAGGGGTCTTCGCAACCCCCCTCCAAAAAAAAAAATCTTACTCGGATTCATTCAAAATGCATGTGAACAGCAAAGATTCAACCCAGATTCTATCTACATTATTTTCACTGCCCGAATAACCCCCTACAAAGGCATGCAAACTAGCAGCTACTGAGATCCTGTGAGGCTCTGCATCAAAACCACTGTGCATAGTATCCAGCTATTCGCTGCCACTATCAACCTGTTTCAACAGCACTAATGAATCAAATATTAAAGCTGCCATGGCTGCGGATTTCACTCTAGAAACAGACAAAACAAAATCCGTGATTGTGCCTTTGACAACATTTTTTCTAGTTACAAAGCCCTATTCTATTTGGATAACAAGTGCTAAGGGGGACAAGGACTGATAAAATGCATGTAGACTCCTCTACTTATTTTATTGCATTGTCCCTGTCAATTCCCAGAAAACAGGCAGAACTCTGTTAGGGATATTTCCCTTTTCAGGCACTGTGGGGGTTGGTATTCTCTTCCTCCTGTTGCAATGCCCAAAGCCCCCTCCCTACTGAAAAGTACCTGAAACTACCTTGTCCAGGGGTTTCAGTGCTGTTGTGATCATTTCACATCTGGCCATATGGGGACCTTGACAGATGCTTATCCAATCCTGTTTACTCACCATGAAACATAGAATGGCTATGGGGTCACTTTGGGGGCTTCTCAGTAAGTTGGAAGAGGATATATGGATTGGTACAGCATAGGTCCACAAGCATATTTATATTATGTTGAGGAGAGGTAGGGTTGCAGCCATAATTGTTATTAATGTGAAAAATGTGAAGCCTGAGTTTTTAAAGGAGAGAGCATCAACATTTTCTGGCCTCATGCTTTTCTCCTTTTTTGAGTAAGCACCAAAGGCCCATAAAATAGTAGTCACTCCAGAAACAGAGAATACTTTTTAGAGTAACAGCCTCCTATTAGATTTGGAGGAGGGAGGGAGGAAGCTTTTGTAAAGGCACAGCTGTATATGAACAAAGCTACCAAGGACAGGGAGCTCTCTTGAATCAAAGCCCTTTGAATGATATGTCTACAGGATTAAGACCACCCGCATACCAACACCCCAAGTTATGGGGAAGGGAAATCTAATTTTAAATGAAGAAAGGTTTGAGGAAGAGTCACGTTTATGACAACAGCTGTATTAACATTAATGTTTTTTTAAAAAATTAAGATTGTGCTGCAGTGAATTGTGAAATAAAATGGCACACGCTCAAGAAAGACAGACAAGAGGCAAGGATTTGGGAGTACTAAGGACATGGAATAATGATACGTAAGTGCTCTTCGGAAGAAAGAAGGCAACTTCAGGCAATATGTTAGTTACCATTAAATTTCAAAATAGTAATTCTTTAATCAGTTTCAGAACCAGGCAGTGATGAACTTACCAAGAGCCTATGCACCTCACTCTGGCACTTGGTAATCCCAAGAGAAAAATCAGCTTTCCTCATACTTCCAGTGCTTCCTTTCATGTGAAGGATGAGTTGTATGTTCATCTGCTTCTATCCACAATTCAACAGTTGTCAAGAAAAAAATTTCACTGGATTTTACAGTCTTGATGAAAATAGCAAGGGGGAGGTGGTGAACACTCTGAGGCTTGCTATGAGAAAATGAGTAGTTCACCTTTAGGATTTGCACATGGACAAAGCAATGTTATGTTTCAGAAGGGGGAAATAAGAGCAAAACAATGCACATATTTTAAAATGCAAATGCCTAAAATGTGCACAACTGAAATAAAATATGCAGAAACATGCTTAAAGTAATGGGGGGAAATTGCATAAAATAGAAAATTTGAGCTGACATATGCAAAAGTTAGGCAAAAGTATAAAAACTGCAATTTTTTATGTAGTAAAGGAATAACAAAGTCAGAATCTGATATTTTAAAAGGACAAGAAGAAAATCCAAGTGAAACTAAGACTAGAGATTTTCACATACCTGCTATTGGTACACCTCTGTTAATTCATACAGATAGAACTAAGGCATTGGAATTCAATTTTCTGTGTCCTCAGCATAACAGATAGACCTTAGTCCCAAGCCTGTCCATAGGAGAAAACTGGGTGGACAAAGTGTGAACTGCAGGCAGTATGCAGCCTCCAAAAAAACCCTTTCTACAGGCCTCCATTCCCAGGATATCTCTGACTCCCCCAGATCTTGGGTGGTTGTTGTAACATCCCCTGAAAATTGCCCACAAAATCGCAACAAAATACAGCAGCTTAGTTTTATTATTCCCCCAGAACCTTTCAAGCCCTCTAAAAATGGGGGGAAATGCCTCCAAATAGGCTGGAATCAAATCAGTTAAATTAAAGCTAAACTAAAAACTAAATCAAAAAATTAAACTAAATCAAGTGATGAAAATATATCCCAAGCAAACCAGTGAGTCCCAGCAACTATTGCTGTTCTGTTCCACCAAATCTCCATGCAGTTGCCCACTGATAAGAAAGGAAGGAAGGATTGGAACTGGTTGCTAGGTAGCTTCTCAGTGTCAGTCTGGATTTTGTGACATCACAAAACATTCAGTGGCATTTCAAACTTACCTGAACAGAGGTGAAGAGGACAAATAGTACCTGCTAAGAAGTATTATCTGACATGATGAAATACTCTGGACAAAGGTGCATTGTAGCTAAGGCAGGTGAGAAACTAAAGTTGGTCAATAGCATCCAGCTGCAGGGAAGCTCCTTTTATCAGTAGGGCTTCTGATGAGTTTCATACAACTTGTGTCTTGTTCAATTTTCTTCACCTACCTTTCCCAGCTTGATCTCATTTATTCATAGAGTCAGCTTTTTGGAGCTCAGACTGGATTAACCATAATGTTAAGTATACCAGTAAATAGAGGCAGACAAATAGAGACCTATGCAATTGTTTAATTATCTGGGATTTCCTGAACATGAAAAGAATGTGTACATTGCACTCCCTGCACTGATGTCCTTAAAAGATCCGTGCAGACATGGCAGTTTGTTTCAGGAAGTTCCCAGTTAGGAGATCATTTAAGAGTACAGGTAGCTTAACTAACATGCAGTGCAGTATATTTTCCATATGAATAAAGTTTTTTAAAAGGTTATAGGGAATGAGACTGGATAGAACAGTGTAGATACATGCCCTCTAACAATTCACGGTTGAAAATTGAGAAATGTGTGGCCAAGTAAAATCAGACTGTGGTAATGATAATTAACATTATTTATGAAGAGGAACACACAAGCTAGAAGAGGCTGCAGCAACTTGATTTTTCCTCAGCTTGCTAGGAATGGCAAGATCCTGCTCCATCCCTCCTTTCCTCACTGCTGGGTTAATTTCATGTGCGCTACCTTTGCACTTTGAACTCATTTTTGCAGCAACTGAAGTAGGCTGAGGATAAAAGAGCAAAGTGGGAGGATTAGAGAAAAAGTGGGACAGTTTAAAAGCAGCTGAAAAATCAGAATAACAGAGTTAATCGGAACCATCTCTGCCAAACTGGGTCATGTGGAGGGTAAGTAGATCATTGTCTTTGTCTATGGTTATCCTTCAATAAGGACTGCAAATGTGAACATTTCCTTAAGCAACCAAAATATGTTAAACTACTGTAGATACTCATGTATAAGTCTAGCATTTTTACTCAAAAAATTTGACCCCAAAAAACCCGTTGACTTATCTACGGATCAATGTAAGTACTGTACTATAACTCTTAGCAAAAAAGGAACCATCCTCAGGTGAAAGGCTAGAATTTAATCTGTCCTGAAAACAGTGATCCCCCCTTTACGCTCTCAGCCATCCAGCCTGTAGTGTGACCACAAACAGTTGTAACTGATGAAATTTTGTAAGTTCTTTGACATTTTTCTCAGGCAGCCCTACAGAGAGTGCACTACAGCAATTTAAAAAGAATTTAATTGATACATGTGTTACCATGGCCAGAGCCAATCTCTCCAGGAATGGCAGAAGCTGCCATGCTAGCTTTAATTGTGCAAATACAATCCTGATCACAGCTAAATCCAGGAGCAACCCCCCATCTTACCCTACAAACTGCCTTCAGGGGGAGTGTAACCCCTTCTAATACCAACTGAATCCCCATTCCCATATCTGTCTTTTGACTGACCAGGAGCACTTTTATCTTGTCTGGATTAACCTTCAGTTTGTTTACCCTCATCCAGTCCGTTACAGCTACCAGCTGGTTTAGCACAGAAACAGCTTCCTTGGAATTAGTTGGAAAGGAGTGATAGAGCATATTGGTGACATCTGGCCCCAAAATCTCACAAAACCTCTCCCAGCAGTTTTATGCATATGTTAAATAGCATAGGGGACAAGACTGAACCCTGTAGGACTTCAATGGCCAGGGAATCGAGCAGGAATCCCCTAACACCAGAAACAACAGAGCCAGTGCAACAGCACCTCCAAGCCCAGCACTGCAAAGTGAGCCAGAATGATACCATTGTTAATGGTATTGAAAGTCACCAAGAGATCTAGCAGGACCAACAGGGACACACTTTCCCTGTCCAGTTCATGGGATAGATTGTCCACCTAGTTGACCAAAACTGCCTCTGTCCCATAACCAAATCTGAAATCAAACTGAAATGGATCAAGGATCTAGATATCCAGAAATCTCTGCTATTGAGAAGTCACCACACACTCTAGTCACTGATTACACTGAGCATGATATCAACATCAAGCAGAGTTGCACAGAATATACAATTCGAATTTTAAAAACCACCTAAAAATAAGGAATACTCACACATCCCTTTCTGTCCCCCAAGTTTCCTTCTCCTTGCCCTGAGTACCAGAGAAGAGGATTTGAACCATAAGATTTGACAATTATTGTACTGCAGCTAGTACTGTACAGCTCTTTTACATTTAATTTGAAAACTGTTCTCAATTTCATATTTTCAACTTCTGGTTTAATTTTTATGTTATCTTGTTCTCAATTATGGTTTGAATTTACTTACTGACTTTTCATTTTCTCTGTGTTTTAATCCCTGCTTATTTTAAGCCACTTTAAAGGACTTTTTGGCAAAGAAGAAGGGATACGGTATGGATCCCACCATCAGTCAATCTCCACTCATCAGTTCAATCTGTCAATCAATTTTAACATAGTCATTATGGTGCAAGGAGAAAAAATGTCAGTCAACATAATTTATTTCCCAAAGGCCGGTCCAAGGGTGCTAGGTAACCTAGAAATCCCTACCTCCTGAT
Organism: Sceloporus undulatus; assembly: GCF_019175285.1. Taxonomy (NCBI): domain Eukaryota; kingdom Metazoa; phylum Chordata; class Lepidosauria; order Squamata; family Phrynosomatidae; genus Sceloporus; species Sceloporus undulatus. The sequence continues at coordinate 186,184,669 of NC_056522.1, forward strand.
GGCCTTTTCTTGGATATAATTATCTTCTGTGTTTGCAGTTGAGTTAGAATTACCAAACAGATTGTGTATATTTCTGGAGCAGCTAGAAACAATCCTGACCATGTTGTTTTTGGAAATGCAGGTGCTTGTTAAGTTGGCCCAGGAGGCGGTTGTAGATCAGGGCAGCTACACAAAATGTGGGCCTGGCAGTGCCACCACCTGTTGATTGTTCTGCAAGATATGAACACAATCCTACTAAAACTCACTTAGAAGTTCAAGCGTATAGAGGATCTGAGGGCTAGTAATAACCAGAGCTTGGAAAAGTTGCTTTTAGAGAGATGATATTCCCATGATTCTGCCCCCAACCAGCATGCCAAGTACCATACTGCTTTGGGGTTTCTGGTGTTGTGTCCCCCAACACCTGCTAAGTATGCTTGTCCCTGACAGTTCTATTTGGAGGTGTCCAACCAAACTCACTTCTGCCTAGCATAATCCAGGATTACCAAGCCAAACAGTCACCAACATGTATGTAAAAGGCAACAGTTTCTTGAGTTGCAATCTGACATCTTTTTTCATTTTTAAAATTTAGATCTATATATTTTTGAGATGTTAAAAAAAGAGCTCCAAGACGTGCAGTTCAGCAGTAAAGACACTGACTTCTGATATGCAACATAGAAGGTCAGCAGTTCGAGACCCAAGTGCCGCATGATGGAGTGGGCTCCCGTCACTACTCCAGCTTCTGCTAACCTAGCAGTTCTAAAGCATGTAAAGTGAAAATAGATAACAGGTGCCATTTCAGTGGAAAGCGTTCTGTGCAGTCCACGTGTGCCAATAATCACAGAGTATCCGTATCCTTCGCTTATGTAATGGAGAGGAGCACTGCCCCTACAGTCAGATAAAACTAGGAAATCTTGGCAAGGGAAACCTTTACCTGTACTATATGTTATTCTAGAGAGCCAGTATATTGGTGTGGCAGTGTGGTGTACTGGATTATGACTCTGAAGACCAGGTTTGAATCTCTGCTATACTGGTCAGCTATGGAAATCCCCTGGATGACCTTGGGCAAGTCAAAGTCTATGAGTCCAGAGGAAGACAAAGGGAAAGGCTCCTCTGAACAAATTTTGTCAAGACATCTCCTTAATAAATTAGATGCCATAAAGTTGGAATGACTGGAAGGCATACAATATTATATTTACTGCTTCTGTTTCATTTTTTTTTTTGGTTGTTTGTATTAGTTCAACAGATTGTGTCAATGCAATTACTTTCACGTACTGTTCCCTAACTCTCAAAAAGACAAGACTTCTGTTGTAGTCCACATACTCTAGCTTGACATCACACACATGCAAACCCCATATGCCCAACATATCAACAACCCCTTTCAGGAAGATCCAACTGATTCCTCTTTGCTATCATTTGGGCACCACATTAGGTATACTTTTGTTCATTCCCAAACTGATGAATTTTAATCAATGTATTGGTAAGCGATGTTTTAACATAATAATAATATAGTGCTGAATTCAAATTATTTTAGGTGGTATTGGGCCCAACCAGCCAGGCCAAAATAAAGCTGCTTCAGGTCACTTGGAGGTTGCTATTTATACGCAAACACATCTTAAGAGGCCAGAAGCGGCGCCAAAGCTGTGCTTCAGCCCTGGACTGAGATGTAGCGGTGCAACGGCTTTCGGACTCTTCGAACACATGTATCATTAACCAACACCTCCAAAGTGACCCAAGACAGCCAGGGAGAATCCCTTCACGAGAGCCCAGAGTCAATGGGGAGGCTTCTGGCAAAGCGAATTTAGTAGGAAACCCAAGCTCTTTCCAGAGGGACTATGATAGGTTTTGGCATGGCAGCATCCCCTCTTCATGTCTTCCAAGACAGCCAGGGAGAATCCCTTCACAGAGCCCAGAGATCAATGGGGGAGGTTCTCTGGCAAAGGCGAATTTAGTAGGAAACCCAAGCTCTTTCCAGAGGAACTATGGGATAAGGTGTTTTGCATGACAGCATCCCCCTTCAGGTTGCAATCCACCGGGAGAAGCCTTGTAGCCTTTGACGTCCGTGCACTGAGAGATAGCGCCTGAAATAAACCATAAAAAATAAAAAATAAAAATATCCTTATCTCTTATTGAAAGACCACAGCGAACAAAGGGGTGAGGGAAGAAAAAAGGCGACAGCCAGACGGATGGGGACAGAAAAGGGCAACTCCCCCAAGGACAACCCCCCACCGCAGTCGTCCTCTCCTCCCATCATCCAACCCGATTCAAAGGCTGTCGTTCCTATTTAAATACTCCGTTCTAACTCGAATCAATGGAAAACGTAGGTCGGACCTAGTGTTTTTTTAACACGTGTTAAATGAGGAAAATTCGATTTAAATTTTTATCCCGCTCGATGAGTCGATTGTAGTGGGGACGTTGCGGGTTGCTCTAGAAGTTCTATTTTAATTGGATCCTATATGAACGCCACTCCTTGGATTCGATTCAGAACGCGGGGTTTCCCCTAGTGGGAACATCCCCTAAGTTAGCTTTCTCCATCCCTCCATGTTCTTCTGGGGCCAGAGTCACATCCATTCTGCCTGTAGCCTTGTTCTGGTTAGAAGCAAGCGCTAGTTTAAATTATCCTTATTCACTCTCTACAAGCTGGGGCAACTGTAGTTGGTTGCATAACACTTAATGGTATGGCCAGGACAGGCCTTGCGCTGAAAACTCAGGGTCTAAAAACTGGTAATCTTAGTTTTTACTTACATATACATAATTGGGATGGCATGTTAACTGTTCATTCAGAAGAAAGTTTTTTTTTAAATGCATATATCGTTAGCACATATACGGTATTATTTAAGGGTAAATATTTGATATATGTTGTTAAAATAGCAGTTACATAGAGGCCAACCGTATGATCCTGGAAGGTATGATGACCATGCAAAGCCAAGTGAACTGTGATAAGTGGGCACATTAAGGGGGTGTTCCTTGCGATTTACAACGGTTTAAAAATACACCGGTATCAGTTAAATCAATTCAAAATAACCCGGTCTTATCCTGTGTTCCGAATCGCTTTTTTTCTTCGTTCCATACCATGATTCGCTTTAAGTGATCCATTTTCGTTCCTATTCAAATAAAACGGTGGTATATATAAACCGGTTTTAGCCTTATTCGTTCCACTCACCATTTGGGGGGCTGTCATCAAAGCGACGTCACATAACGTCACTTTAATTTGCGGTTTGTTATAAAAAGAGCCAATGAAGAGACGCTTAAAGTGCCTATGAGTCCTGCAATTTTGTGGGAAGGATGGTTGAGGGAGAGAAAAGCCTCTCCAAAGCACTTCTGCTGCCTTAGAAGAAAGACCCCAGGCTGGGGAGGCTGCAGGCAAAGCGAATTTGGGGAACCCAAGCTCTTTCCAGAGGAACTATGGGATGGGTTTGGCAGGACATCATCCCGCTTCATGGTCCCAAGACAGCTAGGGAGTATCCCTCAAAGAGCCCAGAGATCAATGGGGGAGGCGTGCAGGCAAAGCGATTGGGGAGCCCAAGGTTTCCAGAGGAACTATGGAATGGGTTTTGCAGAACATCATCCCCGCTTCATGGCTCCCAAGAGCCCAGGGAAGGAGCACTCTTCCCAAAGATTCTCATGGGATCAAGGAGGAGAAGGCAGATCCGTGGGAAAGAGAGATGGAAAGGCTCTATCCCCCCCCCCCCTTGTGCTGTGCATCCTCCCCTCCTCCGTTACAAATGGTGTTCAATGATACAACACACACACACACACACACACACCACACACACACACACAGGGTTTTCCGTGTCTCCCCAGATTGGGAAGAGAGATGGAAAGGCTCTCCCCAGAGATTGCTGTGCATCCTGCCTCTCCTCCGTTAAAATGAGCTCTCTCCCACACAGAGGGGAGGTGCAATCCACCGGGGAAGCCTTTAAGAGTCTTTGGCAGATGCAGGCGCTTGAGCGGCCGGGACTTCAGGCGCTTAAAGCGCTGAAGAGATTAAGCGCCTGTAAACCTAAAAATAATATTTAAAAAAATCCATCTCTTATTGAAAGACCACAGCGGACAAAGGGTGAGGGAGGCAAAAATGGCGACGGCCACGACAGATGGGGACAGAAAGGGTGACTCCCTCAAGCCACCCATCGGCTCTGTCCTCCCCTCCAGCTAGCCCGATTCTGAAGCTGATCGTCCATTTAAATAACCGGATTCCATCTCGAATCAAGGAAAAATGTTGGTTTGACCCTTCTATTTTTTTTAATACGGCTTATACGCCTTAACCTATCCCATAGTCCTCTGGAAAGAGCTTGGGTTTCCTACTAAATTCGGAGGGAAATGTATATAAGGCTGACAGCGCTTATGACGTTTGATCGTTAAGCGCCTTGATTGGTTCATAAAAAAAACCGCCAAAAATACATCATTCACAAACGGTCAATGAAATGGAACGCTGACGAAAGTTAAATCGCTTCCAAATAATTCGGGTTAACGTTACGTCATTCTGAGTACTATTGAGGACAGCTCCAAATAAGGTATGGAAGAGAAGAATCGCTTTATTAAACACTGATTTCATGCCATAGGGAACGCTTGCAGGTAAAAACTTTGATAAATAACCAAATGGGAACGAAGAATAACGCGTTTCGGAACACGAGATAACACCAGGTTATTTTGAATCGGTTTTATTAAAAACGTGTATTTTAAATCGTTTTCAAAATTAAGTGGGAACACCCCCTAAGTAAATATTAGACCCCTTCCCTCCATGGAGAGCCTTTACAAACTGCAGCAATAAATCCATTAATCCATTGAAACTGTAGCATGCTGCGCTTTAACTAGTTGAGCTGAAGATTTGCTCAAAGCCTTCCTCTTCACGAGAGCTGAGCTCATCAAAACTAGAGAATCTGCACTTTCATCTCCACTTTAAGATGTCTATGAAAACTGGAAACTCCAAGATCTGACAACTTCAGTAAAACATTTAGAATAAAGGAGTGGCTTAAATTCTTTGTGCTTGGGGTTCACAAATAAAGGACATAGTATAAGCTTTCTGTGGGAGTGAACTGGTGCCCCATACATATGAGGAAGCAGACAAAGGCTTGTACATACAGCCTCCAAGGGGCGGTGGGATGCCATGGCAACCTCATGCGGTGGCCCCTCAAACATCACCATAGCCGCATTGCTATAGTTAACTGCGCTCCTCGGCTCGCATCGTATGGATGCAATGCTGGAGGAGCGCCTTGAGACCAGCACGCGCGTGGAGTGGGCACATGGCATCAGGGCACCCGGGGGGTGGAGTGGGCATGTGTCATGAGGATGCTACACCCTAGCCCGCCCCCATGCCAGTCTTAATGGACGATATGTACAGGACCAAAGTCACAAAGCTTATGCTACAACTTTCTTTGCACAGTTAGTCTCAGTTGGTGCACAAGATCCCTTCACATGCTGATATTCAGACTAACATGGCAAAGTCTCTGGCTCAGCCCTACCTTTACCTATGTATACTTAGGTCAGAATCTTTGTCAGACTCTGAAGAGCTATTAGGCAGGGATTTGGGCAGTCCAATCGGGTTTTTATTTCTGTTTCTCCCTCCTTTCACTATAAATGAACACCAACTTCATGATGCCCATACCAAACATGCCTTTGAAACCCCTTCAGCTTCAAATATTGTTTGCGAGTAGCACATGGGGCTGGCTATTCAGCAACCGCAAGACCAAGGCTTTTTGTATCTATGGAACTCATTATGTGGTTCATTGGATCCTGGCCATTGTTGTGGGGCACTTATATAGACTAACCAGGTGCAGGATTGCAACCAAAACTGATGGACTTTCTGCATTCTTTTAGGGTGTTCTTATAGCTTGGTTAAAATATTGTTCGTTCATAAAAAACAAAATATCAGTTATTGGCAGTTTTTTAAAAGCACACAACACACCACACACACAAAATAACCCTGTCCTTGTAGATGTAAATAGCAAACAACCTAACCTCATTCTGGCATGAATGAAAACACTTTCTAAGTGGTTACAGTTCCTAAAACAGAATCTATGTACTATAAATATAAGTATTCCGATGAAATTGTTTGCACATGTCCCTCTGCTGTTCCTTCCTTCCCTCTATAGCATCTTTGCTGCCAACATGTTACTTAGTAGTCTTTTCTATGTCTTTATCTCTGATTTAAATGTATCATGACACATTTTTAAACAATAGCAGGAAACCTCACTTATTACCTTAATTATAAAATAATGTTGCAAAATTATATCCATATTTTACATTTGGCAAAATTTGTTTGAAACAGGCAAACCTTCCCAGTTGCTCTTTGAATGATTTCGGCACTTACTGTATGTAACGGATATAAAAACAAGAGTTTTAGGAAGCAGATATTGGATCATGTTAAAAGAAGTGGCCAAGCTCATAAATGCAATCATTCTGCTATGCTACATGCCAAGAGAATTAATAACATACTTTGGGGAATAAGGGGGGAAAGCTGTTTTTAAAAGAAAAATGGGATCACTCACTCCAATTGTACTGCAGTCCTGCATGCCAGTGTTAAGTGCCTGCCTTTCAAATTGATGCCTTTGCCACACTTGACACCTGCTTCTAATACTGCCCTAAACATGAACATTTCTATACAAATGTGTGTATTCTTCCATAGGATTGTACCTCCATTTCTGTGCTTTCATACATGACTGCATAAAATTCAGACTGTATAAACATGGACAGTTCAACATACTAGCATGATCTATAAAGCCCTATATGACTTGAGTCCAGGCTATCCAAAAAGTCTTGCCACATGAGTGTGATTGAGTTTTAAGCCCTTGTGGAAGTGCTTCCTGTCTGTCCCACTTCCTTGACAGGAACATTTGCTGAGAACACAGAAGAAAGCCTACTTGGTGGCTTCTCCTAGGCTCTGGAACTCTCTGGTAGTCCCCTTGCTTGCTCTCCTTCTGCCAACAGATAAAGATGTTTATATCCGAAGAAGCATTTGTTGACTTAGGGACTAAACAGACTAGCGATAAAAGGTAACATCAGGGCGGAATGGGGACATGGCGGCCACATGCCACAGGCCCCAACTCCTCCCTTGAGGCAGTCTGTTTAGTCCCTAAGTACCTATGTGGAAAGAGAGGTATGTGCTACATTTTTATTATTATCACTATCATTTTAAATGATTGTATATCATTTTAATGTACAGTGTACCCTTCCCATCCATAGGGTTTGGTTCTGGAGGGCCCACCCTAAGAACACAACACATGTTCTCAAGCCATATAATCAATGGGCAGGGATGTGAGTGTGGTCACATGCATGTGCCACCACTGACAATAATGGGGGAGAAACGATCCATGGATCCTGGAGTCTGCAGATGGCAAGCTCACCAGTACGGTAGACCCACTGTATTGTTTTAATATGGTGCTTATTTAATTGTGTTTTAATTTTTGTACTCATAACTTTTTATTCATTTCCCTTGTTTAAACTCATGCATAAAACCACTTTGGGTTCCGTTCAGAAGAAAGGCAGAATAAATACACAAGAAGAAATAAAATGGCGAAAGATTTATACGATCTGAAGAAAAGCTAGAATATAATAAAAATAACAGCAGCTAGACTGACGATAGCTAAGAAAAATGAAGAACCATCATTAACAGAAGATTGAATACTAAAAATAAGTGAACTAAAGGAAATGGACAGACTGACATATTTGATTAACAATAAATCAGTGAAAACATTGGAAAAAGAGTGTTCCCCAATTTTACACTGCTAGAAGAGACATGGGGAATTAAGAAGGAATTGTTAATTTATTGAAATAATAACAACTGTTCAGATATTGAAATAATCATTCTTAAAAGATCAAAGGAATCTGATTAAAAGAGAACAAATGTTAATGACGAAATTAAGAGACAGTTAAGAAGATAAGATTTCACTAGTAACGAGAATAGCTAACATTGGCCTGTTACAGACTGCCAAAATAAAGCTGCTTCGGGTCTTTTTGGAAGTATGCTATTTAAATGATGCATGGGTCCTAAGAGTCCGGAGGTTGCGCCAAAACCACACTCCATTCCTAAGCACTGAGTGCAGCTTTGGTGCAGCTTCCAGATTCTTAGGATGCATGCATCATTTAAACAGCATACCTCTAAAGAGACCCAAAGCAGCTTTATTTTGGCAGTCTGTAACAGACCAAAGATGTAGAGCAATAGGGAGGCTGAGGAGACACTATGGAATACTAGAAATATAGATAAGAAAGTGTTTGGCAACAGACAAAAACGGCACGAATCGGGTGTTAAAAGTGTGACCATAACTGAAAATGAGGTATATATGATGATTGTAAGAAAACTGTACAGCAGAGCATAACTGACAGAAGTTTAATCAAGCATTTGTTGTTGTAACAAATAGGTTACATTGTATAGTTTGAAATTTTAAAAAATTATTTCATTTTAACATCAGTGAAAATATATTAAGTATAAATAAATAAAAAGAAATAAAATAAGAGAGCTAGTTTCTAATTCCTAAAACAACAAACACACACAAATGCATTTACCTGATCATATGAACAGGCTATATTCACTTCTAAATAACTCAGAAATTAATCATAATAATCCCTGGTTAACTTTATAATTTTGCTTCAGTTTTATAAAGTTGTTTTTTTTAAAAAAAATGCATGTGTGTATGTATCAATGTCCATTTTTTAAAAAATTATTTACTTCCTTATTAAAATATCTATATCACATCTTCTCTCCAGGGATTCTAGAGCAGTGCACAATCAAGTCAATTTAAACAGTTTAAAACCATTTAAAACTGTACAAATAACACTAACAGACTGAAAGCACGTTTTACAATTTGACAAGTTGAGGACAGTTTTAAATCAGTGAAAACAGTGTAAAAAATCAAAATGTTATGTATAAAACATGCATTTCTTTTTTATAAGAATCACTGGTTGACATTTATACAATGAGGATACCATATATACTCATCTATAAGTCAAAACATTTATACTAGAAAATTGACCCAAAAAAGCTGGGTCGACTTATACTCAAGTCAATATGGTAATAGGATGGCAGGACGAGGGAGTGTTCGCTCCCCAAGCCTCTTCCCAGCCCAGTTGCCTCCAGAGGGGACAGCTGATCTGGGAAGATGCAAGCAGAGTGAAGAAGACATCATTTTTTCAGTGGTCCCCAAACTGTGCCTTTTCAGAGATTTTTGATTTCATCTCCCAGAAGCCTCAGCCATGTTGGCCAAATAGTTTGGGATTCTGGGAGCTGAAGACCAAAATCTCTTAACGAGAACAGTTTGGTAACCACTGTTTTATATTCTTGATTACATGCCCTTCAGTTTTACTCTCTGTTTATCCATGAGTTATATTAAAACCTACCTTCAACTTATACATGAGGTCAATCTATACACCAGTAAAAACAGTAAGTCTCTAAAATAAGCCCTCACCTATACATAGCCACTAAATACCATCTCAAATAATGACTACCTGTACTCCTAGACAGTAGTAATGCTTTGGTCGCTTTCAAATGGAAAGAGAATTCCAGACCTGTACTCCCTTTTGAACATGGTTTATAGATGGTGTCACTGGTTGTGTCCTCTTCAAGAAAACCACAATAACCATGTTTGTATGTCATTTATAATAGCCAAATTTTGTTGCTTTTGCCCTGCATTATTCCACAGCTAACCAAATAAAACCGGTTTGTCCTTTCTACTTCTGATCTGTTTCTCTCCAATCCCTTTTGTCAGCTTCTGTTTCCAAGTGTCCAGCTGAAGAACAAGCCAAGGAGAAGCCCAGTTTTGCTTTTAGACATCACAACAATCCATGGTGCATATATATATATATATATATATATATATATATATATATATATATATATATATATATATATACACACACACACACACACACACACACACACACACAGAGAGAGAGAGAGAGAGAGTGAGAGAGAGTGAGAGCATTTTCCTACCCCTAATAGACTAGTAGTTAATTAAGACCATTGAAGAATCTCATCTCTTTCCCACTTTTTCATCTGATGTGGTGTACTTACCCAGGACCTTTGCTCCCCTTTGAGCCTATGATACCCAAAGTTGTGCTTTGATGTACATATCCAAGAAGACATACATTGTGAATTCAGAGAATAGCTTTCAGAGAATCCTGGAGGAAGACTGTATTGTAAAAGAACTCCTCAGGCTTTTGCTGACTACAGAAACTGGTTCTGGAGAAGGTACTTTATTTACGTAGGAAAGCAAAGGGAGGCCTAGGCCTTGTCTGCATGAACCAAAAGTCCCATTACACACACACACAGCCACACACTTTTCCAACAGCGTCCTGTTCAGATGACAGACACAGCCCAAACTCCAGTTCTGGTGCAAACAATTCAGGCCATTCAGCACCAGAACCAGGGTATAACACTGTTATACTGGCTTTGAAAAAAGCTACCTCTTACTCCAGATCTTCCTATAAGCTACAAGCTTATTTAACTGTTCTTCAAAAATATTAAGATAATGCAAATAAAAGTTAAAATGAAATTAGTACAGCAACTTAGAAAAAATCAATTTGATCTCTGCTTACTACTTACCTTCCCTGCTTTCAATGTTCTTTATGCTATTATCTTTAAATTCTAATTGTTTGTATATGTGCCTTCAAATGGCCTGTTGACTGATAGCAGCCCCATAAATTTCTAAGGTTTTTTTTATTACTGGTATCTTATAAAGGATTGCTCAAGTCTCATTCCTTGACAAATTGCACACATGCCTTATAAGCCCATATGGAAATCATTATAAATTATCCAGCAAGAAAATATAATATCTCATTCACTGAGAGGAAAATGGTTAATAAGAGCACATAATTTTAAAAGAATTGTGAAGGACTAAAGAGAAAATTATTTTCTTATTTTCTACAGCAAGAGTATATAACCACTATACTACATTCGTGTGAGTAGATTGTTCTAGTCTGAATGCATCACACATTGCTCACTTAACTTGCACAAAGCCCACATATAGGACAACTCACGGTTCAGTGTTGGCTGTAGGATGTGAGTACAGGGACTCCTACTGGTTTAAATACATTAACAGAATTTTATATTTTTATTCAGTGGCTGCTTTTCTGCTTCCTTTAGTTCAGGGTTTCTCAATCAGGGCTATCCATGAAACCTTAGTGTTCCATGAAAGTTGCTAGGATTCTGTGAGAGATCATGATTGTAACGGGTTTTTTGAGCTAGAGATATAATAATTTTTATACTGAGGTTCCCTGAGACCTGGAAATTATTTCAAGGGTTCCTCCAGGTTAAAAAGGTTGAGAAGTTCATCTTATTACATTGTACCCAGCTGTTAATGTTTCCTGCAGTGTTGTCTAGAAAGTATATATTTCATGATTTCAGAATTGTCCAGGCATCACAATTGTATTGGAAAAGGCTGTACAGAGCACCTTTTGGGAATTTAAAGCGGGTTACAGACCGCCAAAAAATACGTATGTAATACGTATTAGGGTTAGGAAGGGGCGGTGCTTCCGCACCCCCCTAACCCTAGTACGTATTCCATACATACAACATGGTGGCGCCCCTTCCACATGGGGGCCGCCATGTTTACGTATCGGACGAATAGTGTCCAGATGTGTCGCGGCGCCTATGACATTGCGAATGCGCCAGCAGCACCTCGCGACGTCACAGAGGCGCCGCAAGAAGGAGCTCCATTTTGGAGCTCTTTTTTTGCTCTGCGCGGGAGCCGCGCGGTGTGACTGCTATGGCTCCCGCACAGAGTAGGCGGCGGCGGCAGCAGACCGCCGCAAAGCGGCGGTCTGTAACCCGCCAAAGTGATAGAGAAATGGTCTTTGGTGAACAGAGGTTCCTCTGGATGGACATTTGGAGAGGATGTTATGTCTTGGGAGATTCCCACACTTCATACACTATTTCAGATCTCACCACAGGAATTACCCAGGTGAGTGCAGTGAAGACTGGTAAATTCCCTTGTTGCTTAAATGAGTGACTTAGGTCTAGTCTGCATAGCAGACATAATGCAGCTTTACACCACTTTAACTGCCATGACTCAATGCTATGGAATTCTAAGATGTGTAATTTTGTGAGATATTTACTCTTCTCTGTCAGAGCCACAACAAACTAGAAATCCCAAGATTTTGTAGGACGGAGTCATTACAGTTAATATGATGTCAAACCATATTAATGCTGTAATGTGGCAGCAGCCTTAAGTGAAGAGCTGAGCTATTACATAGATTACCTTTAAAGATGACTGAGAAGTTACAAGTAGTTCAAAACGTAGCAACAAGATTGCTGCCCAGAGTACCTTATATTTGCTTCTAGTCTGAATTCAAGCTGCTGATGGTGACATTTAAAGCCTTAAATGGCTTAGGACCTATATACTTGAAAGACCACCTCTCCCTATATATGCTTCCCTGAGAACTACAAGATGAGTGCTCTGTCTCTCTGTCCCTCCAAAAGGGGTGATACAAAGTGGGAGAACATTGGAGTGGGCCTTTTTAGTGGTGGTCAGTAGTATCCTTCAGCAGGTTCACACCAGTTCACCAGAACCAATTTTTAACATTGTTAACAGAGGGGCAGAAGAAGGGAAGGATTGGATCCTAGAGAGCTGTGGGGAAGAGCCAGTGATAAAAACTATTTTTGACAACACCACTAGTTTGGGGTACCCTCTTTAAGGAATGCCCTCCATGTAGAGATCTGACTAGTCCCAATGTTAGGAGCTTATCGCTCACCTTTTTAAACCAGCTTCAGCCTCCCAGGCTGGAGCTGGGACGAAGGCAGGGATTATTACTCACTAAATCACCGCCAGCTACGATCACTCCGGGTTCAAGCTGGGTCCCTGCCACACTCCACCAGCACTTTTTAGATGTCAGAAAGCTTCCAACATCTAAAAAGGGCTGATGGAGTTCGGCTGGGACCCGGCTTGGACCCAGGCTGATGGTGGCCAGCGGCCGGTGGTTTGGCAGTGATTTCGTGAGCGATAATCTATATCCTGCATCCCTGCTACAGCCCAGGGGGCTGGAGCTGGTTTTAAAAGGTGAGTGATAAGCTCCTTAGTTTCTTTCTGGCATCAAGCCAAAACATGGCTTTTTATTAAAAGCCTTTGGGGACTAATTTACTTCGAAATGTATGCTTACATGGTTTTGAACTGTTGTTATGTTTTCTTGTTTAATATGTTTATAACATGTTCAAATTATTTATGGTTTTCATCTGGAAATGTTTTAAATTGTCGATAGTGTATTCTGCCCTGGGAGCCTACGATAAAGAGCGGGATATAAACAATTTAAATAAAATAAATAAATAAATAGTTATTCAACAACAGATTCAGTGGGTCAGATCTGGGGACCAGTAACTGGATGAAGCCCTCAAGTAATTATTTAAATGTGTATTTTGTATAATGTATAATAATTGTTTGAAAATGCATGCCTCTTCTAGTATAAGAACCCATCAATATAACTGCTTCAGAATTATGTGTGCATATAATGTGACCTGGCCAAAGTACCCTAAAGGCACCAGATCCTATGATCTTGGAAGCTAAAGCAGGGTCAGCCCTGGTTAGTACTTAGATGGGAAACTGCCAATAAATACTTAAAGGAAGGACCTGGAAAAGCCACCTCTGAGTATTCCTTGCCTAAGAAAACCCTATGAAATTCATGGGGTCACATATGTCAACAGGCAACTTAAAGGCACACACACACATTATCCCTGTGAATTATAGCAGAAGGAGGACAAGCTGGTTCTGTTTTGATCAGTTTCTGTAATCTTATTTGAATACTTCTAACTCAGAATCTGAAAGTGCTCAGCAAATATTTGTACATGACAACACCAAAGATTTGCCTTACTTTTTGAAGCTAGATGCCTCCAGTATGGAGTAGGGGAAATCCCCACCACCTGCAGAATGACTGTACTAAGGGGGGGGGGGGACAAACTCAGGAGAATAACAGGATTGTGAATCAGCACTATTGCTTCCCTGACACACAACCATACACAGACAAACAGCTACTCAGAGTTTTGGTACATGCGTGGGCCCACAACTGAGGAAAACACACACGTAAATAATCTTTCTTTTCTTTTTCTTTCTTGCTCTCTCAGACACTCGCTCACAGAAAGAGATAGAGAGAAAGAGATTATAAAAGATCAGAGAATTCACATAACAAAACAGGCAGTTATAAGGAAGGAAACTTTTCACTCTCTTGTTTTTGATTTCTACTTTTTCCAGTGTTACTTTTTTTTAGCACAGCATGGCTATTGTTGAACCCATCATTGGGTCACATAATTCCGTAGTGGAACACTTGTTGCTTTATCTTTTTGCTGCTCCCAGCCAAGGCTTTTAAGGCACAATTGCACTACCTCTTGGGTGGGAGTTTTATAGGAAATCCAGATTCAATTTGTGGTGCCTCCATGCACTGCTGGTTTTATGCACAATATTAGTAAACTACAATTTAGGACCTCAGATTATAAAGTGTCTCTACATAGAAGCTAGTGTGACGTAGTGGTTTCAGTATTGGACTACAACTCTGAAGACCAGGGTTAGATTCTTTGCTTGGACATGAAATGCACTGTATGGCCTTGGGCAAGTCACATGCTCTTAGCTTCAGGGGAAGACAATGGTAAATCTCGTTTGAACACATCTTGGCAAGAAAACCCCACAATAGGTTTGCCTTATGGTTGCCATAAGTTAGAAACAACTTGAAGGCACACAACACACACATTTGAACTGAGGTGGAGGTAAGCATGACACTTAATGAGCATTTTAGCTGAGGTGGAGATTTAAAAGGTAAGGAGGCTGGGTCCTATTTGCCTCTCTGAAATAGGAGCCAGGTGAATGTTCTCTAAGGGTGCTTCCAGATGGAGGATTTCCTTCCTAGAAGGCATTGTGTAGCTGTTTTCCCCCTGCCCTCTTGATAGGATTCTGCCTCCTTGTAAGGCAAAAAATAAATCAAAACAAAACCAAGAAGCAGGAGTTGGAGAAGATATGCTGACACCATGAATTATACTAACTTTGTTGATGTTAGTGGAGTTTTCTTGACAGGATTTGTTCAGATGAGTTTTTCCATTGCCTTCCCCTGAGTGACTAAAAAGGACAACTTTTACAATGGTCTCTTACTGATGGAACAGTATTGATGTTATGTAGTATGGGGGAATCAAACATGCTGTTGTCCTGTTATGCTGCTGTTTTTCTGGCCTTAAGCTGGTTCAAAAATTAGCATCACATGAAATGGCTCTATATACCTTTAAGTAATATTAAAAGGACCAATTAAAAATAAATTAAATGGGTGATAGCAATGATGTCCACTGCAATGGATATGTGCTGTAGTACACAAGGTTTACACGCCCAGTAAATCAGTTCTTATGTCAAAACTACACCTCTCCCTACAAAACATAGAAGAACACCACTGAGGGCTTTTAACCTATAGAGACTAAGGAACTTGACAGACCGGCCATTAAGGCCAGCCTGTGGGTGCAGTCAGGGCATGGCGTTCACATGATGCATGCCCCAGCTCTGCCCCCAGGTTGGCATGACAGCGTGCATGATTCCACATGGTACACAACATCATGGTGCTCCTCTGATGCTGTGTCTACATGACACAGTGCCAAAGGAGCATGGAAAAGTCACATGCTGGCAGCTATGGCACCCTTTCCAGGATGCAAAAAGAAGCCACTTTTTGCAGCTCCTTTTTGCACTGTGGAAAGAAGAGATTGGGGCCACGGCATATAGATGTTGCAGCCTATATCCAGTGCTAAAAGGGGCAGATACAAGTCACCCCTTGGGGGTGGTCTGTCGAGCCCCTGAGTGATTCTTCTGCACTTCTCAAAAAGATAAGACTAGCTGCAATTAGAAAAAAAACCCAAAAGCAGCACTGGATAAGCTGATGGCATCAGTAGCGGCTGCTGTTACTGTGTGCTTTCAAGTCGTTTCCAACTTATGGAGACCCTAAGGAAAACCTAGCATTGAGTTTTATTGGCAATATTTTTCAGAGAGGGTTTGTCTTTGCTTTCCCATGAAGCTAAGAGAATGTGTCTTACTTAAAGTCACCCAGTGGATCTCCATAGCCTAGTGGGGATTAAAAACATGGTCTCCAGAGTCCTAGTCCAACTCTACACTATGCTGGATCTCACCAATGGACCCTTTGTAAAATCTTAAAGATGACTCATGATGTCATCCACAATACAAGATCTCCTAAAAGCTGTCAAAATCACAACAATCTCAGATGACTTCAGATTAAGTGGAGCAGACTGCCTCAGAGCATGGTAAACTCTCCTTCTTCAAAGATCTTTCAACGGAGGTCAGATGGCCATCTTTCAGGAGAGTGTGATCCCTTTCAACTCTGTAATTCTCTGACTCTAACTGGTTTTACATCCACTTCTTCTTCTCTAACATCAACCCTGCCCCTTTCACACTCTCTCCCTTCGTATTGCCCACCTTCATGCATTCTGTTCAGAGAAGCGTTCCCAGGCATTGCATAATTGTCACTTGCTATTTGATGTTCTTTTGTTGCCTGTTTTATTGAATCATTTCCTGTATTACTATGTATTTTATATGTATTATCCTACTAGAGAGACAGGCTAGCTCCAACAGGCCTCCCTGGATAAAGATTAACCATCCATTAAGAAGCCAAGCCCTCCCTCCAGTCCATCTGCCTTGGTCCAGGCCTCGGAGGTAGAGAAGAACTGCTGGCCCTCATCCCCTTCCCCTCCACCACTCCCTTCTGCTTTTGTGTCATGTCTTTTTAGATTGTAAGCTTGAGGGCAGGGAACCGTCCAATTAAAAAGATTGTATGTACAGTGCTGTGTAAATTTACAGCGCTTTATAAATAAAGGTTAACAATAATAATAATTCTTCCACAAGTGAGACTTAAAAATTGCTTGTTCTAAAAGAAATTTTCTAACACATTCCTTATCACAAAGTGCCCAAATTAATCTGTAATCTGACAGTCATAAACCACTTCTGAGTTTTGCAGACATTTCCTGATCCTCTGAACTTTAATCTTTGGGCATCAGAACAAAAGATGACATCAGCTCTTTGATGAAATGTACAACCTACCACCTGTGCAATTTCTTTTCAGTACCATTTCCTATGAGCGTCTGAATGAATGAATTATGTCCATTCACTACAAAGGGTGTGACTCTTAAGTGTTAAGTAAAGAAATTGAAGTGGGCTGGGGAACAACTTTATACCAAAAACTGGACAAACGGGAAAGGTTCAGGCCATGAACAACAAACAGCACAATATGAGGATGTATCTCACATTTGGTTTGTAATGTGCCCCTGCCCCATGTGGGGGATCATTGGCCATGACGAATAAGGATTTGGGGAAGTATAGTCTAAAATGGTAACATTTCCTAGCTTTGGTAACATTGAGATCTTTTGGCTGATTAATACAGCCTCCAGTGGGGACAAACATGAATTCATCACCACTTTAAAGTGCAATTTTAAGTTTGGCATTATTCCAAATAGCATGTTTTCAGGTGGAATAATTTCACACATTCAGCTGGGAGTAAATGTGCTGAAAATCCATTACTATGAAATGCATAAGCAAGCCTGCCATGTAGAGTGCATGAACGAATTTCCCACAACTTCTCCTTGAGGAACTGTCATGAGCAACTTAAAAGTTCAGTGTTGACTGTAGAATGTGTATACAGTGACATCTACTGTCTAAAATACGGTTGATATTTTTATATTTTTACTCAGTGACCATTTTCTGCTTCCTTTAGCTCAGGATTTCTTAACCAGGCTTTCCCGGAATCTTAGGGTGCCATGAGAGGGTGCTAGGGATTCTGCAAGAGATCAGGACTGGGGGGGGGGGACTAACTTTTATTGGTATTATAGATATAATTGTTTTTTTACAGGGCTTCTTTGAAACATAAAAATTATTTCAAGAAAAAAAGTTGAGAAGTTCAGTTTATTTCATTGTAACCAGCTGTTCATGTTTCCTGCACTGTTGTCCAGAAAGTAGATATTTCATGATTTCAAAATTGTTCAGCCATTACAATTTGTATTGGAAAAGGGTGTACAGAGCACAGTTGGACAATTTAAATGACCATGAAAATAGACTTTGGTGAACTGCATCACAGTAGTTCCTTCTGGAGAGAATCTGGAAAGACTGTCATGTCCTGGGAGTTTCCCATACTTCATACTCTAATCGGGATCTCACCACAGGGATTGCCCAGGTGAGGGCAGTGAGGACAAGTTCCCTTGTTGCTTAAATGAGTTGTCCAGAAAGTGAGTTAATGGCTAATAGTACTGGCATAATACCTCAGTCCAGACTTTGTTGACATGACTAAAATGTCTGACAACATTCTTTTAAGGTTGTTGGTATATGTATTCATACTCAAAAATCATTGGTAAATGTAGAAGAAAGCCCATGACTCACAGAACACATGGAAGGAAAATCCCATCACTCCACAGGTTGAGAATTATGATCATTGGATATATTACTGCCATCAAACTGGTGAGTCAGAAGACATACCAGCATGGATAAGGCTAAGCCACTTCTGATGTCATCTGACCCCATCCACCCCACTTGACCTTACTTTCCCCTTCCCCATGCCAATACAGCTGAACAATGTACATTGTAGAATTACCGCACTATGTACAATCATATTTTTTTCATTTAATTTACAGCAACAGTAGTTACTGATGAGAGAGGTAAGGGAAATGGCTTAAATTCTGGAGTAGAAACTTGGTGGGAATTAGACAAATTCATTACATGATTTGTTCACAGATAAGATGAAAATTGGGGCACGATTTCTTTTTTAAAGGTGATTTGGATGAGAAATTAAATGGCTAGCTTCGTATTTAATAAAACCTAAATGAAGCCTACAGATTGTTTGGTTATATGGGCATGTGCAAATCCTAGACATTTTTATCCTCATGGGTCCAGACCCCATGTTTTTTCATGTGTCTTCATTTTCCTTTTACAGAAACTGTTATGATAGGGATGAGAAATCTGTAGCTTTAGCATCAACCCATGTGAAAAGCTCTATGAATCATTCAGGTGTCTGAAGAAAGTTACCTGTCTCTTCCCTGGCAGGAAGATTTGGAGGAAAGAAACAAAAAAGGAAAAACACAGGGACCTCATAACTATTTTTTGCTGGGACTCAACATTAGCAGGCAGGTTGTCGTAATTTTTGCCTCCTTAGAGGTACTTGCAGTGGGGAGGCAAATTATTTTGCCCATCCATTATCACTGAAACATCCTTAAATATGAGGACTCTTTGAAGCAAAATCTATTCTTAGGAGTACCCTCCATGTGTTCAGTGTACCTCCCCCAACAAGTAATTGTGTGCAGGAAGCCTTTATTGTTTCTAAGGGAGCTAAAGAATAAGTCCTCTCTTAATACTTCTCAGTGTCTGATCATTTAGTACAGTTCTGATTGATAATTTCTGAGGAGGCTCAATTACATGGGAGTTTTGTTGTTCCAATTTTGCCAGAAATTTTCAGGGGATCTCAGTCTCCCACCTACTGTTGGAAAGGTCTGATTCCCTTGCTCTCCTGTTTTAGAGTAATGGAGAAGCATAGGTAAGGAGAGAAAAAAGGGTCTTCCCTTCCCCCTCTTGGCACCAGTCTTGCTGGCTATATGCTTGTTTAGCTTAAAAGGAGACGGGGACTTTGGGAGTCTCCTTGAAATCTGAGGAAATTATTGCTCAAAGGAAGCCTGCAAGGGGAAGGTAACTGGGGGATCTTTTCACCTATTTATACTGGCAACAACTGTACAGTGCTACAATTTCAGTAAATAACGTGTAAAGGATTGCCTTTGATGGGACTCGCATTGCTTCTGTTGTAAGCAGAAATGCACAGAGCCTGAAGGGGAGAAAGTGAGGTGATCAGCAAATCCATTGCCTTAGTTTTATCTAGGTCTCTGTATGTCCTCAATCAGCTTGACTTCTACATATATATAACTTCTAGTTTCTGCAGGTCATCGCAGCCCCAAAATATGGCCAGTTCTAGATATTAATTATGAAACCACCTATCCAGCAGGAGAAGTGTAGAGTAAGCTAACATCACCCATAACTGGTATGCAGGCCGCAATCTCTTTACAAGAAAGGTGCTCCACAGCATTAAAAAAAGGTTATTTGGTGCTTTAGAAATATTACTATTACTGCTGCTACTACTACTACTTCATTTAAAGTAGACGTTTTAAAACTTTACTCTTCCAAGTTCCAGATGTTTGGACTTCACCTCCCACAATTCCAGACAATTGGCCAAGATGGCTGAGGCTTCTGGGAGTTCAAAACACTTTGAGGGCCAAGATGTGAAAATCGTTTATTTAAAGCATTGTGGATCCTGTTCCATTATCGTGAAGCAGTTTCATTACCAGCTGTAACAGTTTATCAATCGTTATGCTTTATTCCTAGCTTTGTAAATTATTAATTACAACAGCGATTCCTCAAGCTATAGTTGTTATCGCTTTGTAGCACAGTCCGTGATGAGGTGCCATGGCTACGTTTGGCGCCAGGATCACCTCCTTTGAATCTGTAGGCAGCAGCTTGTGAGCTGGAGAAACACCTCTCCCCTTCCAGAATAACTGAAGAGAACACTGTAGATAAAGGTCTCTCAGATGAGGCATTTATTTTTAGAAGAAGTTCCAATATGTACAGAGCTATCTAAAAACATCTACACAGTCCACTGTCCATCAAACAGAGAAAGCCACAGAGTCAACTGATTCTAGTGGAATCCATAGCCAACTGCCAAAATCAACTGCATTTCCAACTATCCCTTCCCTCCTCCCCAGTCTGTTTTAGATTGTTGTAGACTGTAGTTTGTTTTACATAATTTGCTTTTATTTAACTTTTACTTGTATTTGTTTTAACTTTTTAGTTAATTTTATACAAGGTTTTAGGCGTGATCAATTTTTTATCCTTGTGTGTATTTGGACATTCTAACATTTAGATTTTGTATGATATATTTTGCACTATGCTGCGGTTATTGTTAAGGCACAGCCTGTTTGGGCTGCTGCTTTATTTCAATACATTGATATTATCCTCAAGGCCGACACTGATTATACGGGGCCGGCTCTGGTTTTATATGATGAAGCATTTAGAATGAGGGCTGCTCTTTATCCCACGTTGCGGTGGGACATGTTGCATTTGCAGCTGTGGATGAACTTATGACTCCGGCTAGGCCTATGCAAGGTGAGCATACTCATAGTGGTCACCTTGTTAAGAAATCTGCTGCATCTTCATCGTCTCAGCTCTGACTTCTTAATCTCAGCAGAAGCTTCTCTGTTGGGAATTCAGCTCTCAAGGTCTTTGCAACCGTAAGGCTTGCAAATACACACATGAGTGTTCCGTCTGTAAGGTCCCCCATTCCTTTCGAAACTGCACTAAAGGGCGATTTCAGTCAGGATCTAGCAAGGATGGACACAATAAAAGATCAGAGTCAGCTCCCCAGGCTGGTAAAGGATCACATCCCAATCAAGCTTGAGGTTCTCAAGTGCCTAGTTATTACTTATCCAAATCAGTATGTGGCCCAATATTTGGTGGAAAGTTTTAGGGATGGATTTTGGATCCCTTTTCAGGGTTCGTCACACCTTTTTGTCTAATAATTTAAAATCTGTTCGGGATTTGGAACATGTAGTTAAGCAAAAAATTGCTAAAGAGGTTTCTGAGGGTTGAGTTTCAGGACCTTTTAATGTGTCTCTGACCCCCAGCCTGAGAGTATCCCTGTTAGGTGTGGTTCCTGAGAAAGTTGAGGGTGAGTTTAGGATCATTCATCCCTTGTTTTATCCTCATGGCCAGACTGTCAGTGATGCTATCCCTCATGAGTTGTGTACAGTTCATTATACATCTTTTGATACAGCTGTTAGACGAGTTAGGAGTTTTGGCATTGGGGCTGAACTGGCTAAATGTGACATTAAATCAGCCTTTCATTTTTTTGCCAGTTCACCCTCTAGATTTTGAATTGTTAGGTTTCAGGTTTGAGGATAAGTTTTATATGGGTTAGGGTCTTCCAATGGGGTGTTCTGTGTGTACCTGTAAGTTTGTGTGCAAAGCACACATGTTTGGATGGCAGGGTATGTGAGTGTTTTAGAGCACTTAGATCAGACTCTGATGCTGAAATCCAGTTCTTGGTCCCAACCAGAGGAAACCCATTGAATCATTTGGACTTGGAAAATGGTTCTCCTGTCCAGCACTCATGGATTCAATGGGTCTTGTTCTAGTTGGGTCCACTAATCAGATTTAGGTCTAAATTCCCTAAAGACACATGAACTTACCTTTTGTGTTGAAAATCTGCAATAAAATAGGGTTAGATTTCATCACTTACCTGATTAATATTTTTGCCTATACAGGGAAAGAAAAGTGATGTGGAAAATATTATTCTATCTCACAGCCCTAGTATGAAAAGCCAGTGAGCATTTTTAGGGGAACTGTTTAAAAACAAAATTCTCTAAATTTTCCCATGACCAAACCATTCATTTTCTATTAGTTTGGAGTCAATTCTAACCTGGCCAAACCTAACTCTCTCTCTCTCCCTGATCATCTTGATCAAGTCCTGTTTCCCTAAAATGCATGTAATTATATTTTATGAAAAAAGCCAAACATACAAATTTGATTATTGGTGCTTTCTCACCTGGTAGATGGCTTTGCCTGTATAAGGGAACACAATCAAACAGAAGGCAGCAAAACTTTCAACAGCTAAATAACCCTGGGAATATACACACCTAGAATTTAATGTAAGAGAAATTTTAATACCGTACTATGGATAGCTATATTAACTAGAAACTTAGCTGGTTAAAAGCAGCAACACTTTCTTGTTTCTGGACCACTTAATCTCTGTAAACCCTGGACAGCTTACAAATGCCAAATTTGAGAATGATTTTGAATTCAGATCATGGTTTCGGCTGGACATCCTCCACCCACCGAAGAAAGGCTTCTTTCCCCTCTGGAACCCAAAGGGGGCTCTTATCCTGGTTGACCAGGACAGAACTAGTGACCCCTCTCTCCTAGGCAGTGAGTCTCTATGAGGTGAGAATGGGGGCCCTGGAACCAAGAAGAATTCTCCCAGGAAGAAAATGGCAGACCCAAAGGGCAGAGGGAGCTAGGAGCTGGCATGGGGTAGGGGAAGTGGTTAAGCCCTGTGGAATCATGAAGCCCACAATCCATTTTGGGCCATTGCAGGGTCTCCTTTCAGACCAAGGCCTTTGCATGAAGGAAGGAAGACAAAAAGATGTAAGACAGCAGCCTCCCTATCTTCCTTCTCTCTTGAAATCAGGAGGACTCTTCAGTTGGAATTGCCAGTCAGGCCTACGGAGATATCAGGAAACACAGACGGAGAGATCAGCTCTGAACCTAAGCAGCTAACGGATTTAAAACCAAATCCAGATGAGAGAAAAAAACATGGAAAGATTTCCAGAAGAGCTACTTCTGTGTCTGAAGTCCTTCTCATGCCCAACTGCCAACTAGAATGCCCACCAAAGGGAAGTCATTTAGAGTTCTCAGAGCACTGTTGAGTAAGCATCATCTGTGGTGATGTCAGAGGCATTGTGGATGTCAGGATTTTAAAGACATATTCCTCTTTCTCCCTGCAATGGCCCAAAAGACAGCTTGCAAACATGGAATAAAGGCAAAGGGGAAACATTTTCATAGCATTAGAGAAGCAGACATTGTGGCTGTCTTGCTGATGCCTTGGGGGTTCATCCAAAGCCCAAAGGAGGAGAGGCTGGGGCACGGTTCAGGAGCATATGGCTTTTGAAGAAGTTGCTGGACTGGCCACACCAACCTGCCCAGGCCATGATTGAAGAATAATGGGAGCAGCAGTCGAGGAACAATGGGAATGGCTATGTATTCCTATGCCTGGGTTGGGGACTGTGCCTTTCAGGTGGGGATTTGTGCCCAGCAAGAATACTATTTGAATTAAAAATTGAGCAAACATTTCTGCCCAAAGGATGATGTCTGGGGAGCAGTGATGTGACCTGCCTTAGGGTGGCAACTGGTGCATTGAGGAAATCCCCTTCCCCCGTACTGCCTTAGTGATGACCCTACTGTTTAGATACTTGAAGGGCTGGCACACAGAAAGCAAGGTCTTCATGTATCTTGTACAATGATGCCCAACCCTTCCTCTACTAAGGATGGTATACATGCACCCCCAAGCCCTTTCCTTTTCCAAACCATTCCATGAATTCAATTAGGCTGGGAAATAGCTGACTGGCTCAAGATCATCCCATGATCTTCATTACCAAAGGTTTTGAACCTGGGTCAGAAAGAAAAGTACCATTGCATCCCTCATTGCATCCCCAGAGCATTGGAGCTCTGTCCCAAGATGTCAGGGTCACTTCCTGTTAGCAGCTACAGATATGGTACAACTATCTGCAGATCTTCATGTGTGGGTCCCACTGCTCCATTTGTAAATATGTTTAGAAATTTTAAAGTGGGGACTTCCACTAATCTGACTATTGCCACCAAATATGGAGGTCTTCTGGGTATCCCACTTGGTAACTAAATGTGAGGACCTCCTCCTGCCCTAACTCTGTGACCACCAACTATGGAGACCTCCCAGATGTCTTCATGGTTCCTGTGCTAGACTTTATTCATTTTATATCCTCACTGGACACGATCCCCCTTGATTAACTGCTATCAGTACAGATACCATATTTCTGGATTTAAGCTTTCCAATATCCCTTATGTAGCATTCTCAAAGACAAAAGTGCATAATCCACAAAATGATTTATTTTAAAAATTGAACTAACATCTACTTATGTAAATCGCATCTCTGTTAGACACATCTAGTGAACTCTGAGCCTGACTCTAACTAATCTTTATCTCTAACCCTAACTGTCCTAATCCCTCAAACCCTTAAACCCAACTAACTCCTAATCTTGACAGACTACTCTCTCATCCCTAACTGCCATGCATATACACCTGCCTTTTAGAAATCCACCCAGACATCTAGCCAGTTAATGTCTCACTCCCAATATTTCATTCTCTCACCTCCCTTTAAATCTTTACCTTATAACATCTACTATACCATGTATATACAACCATACTGCCTTAATTTATGCCTCTTCCACTGATAGCTCTAATTCACATATCCATTCATAGAGAAGAATATGCAGAAAACAGCAGCAAGGCTGCCGTCTTGCATTTAGGATGTAGATGAGATATTATGCCTTTACCCATATCATGATGTGTAGAAACAATTGAATCAATAGAGAAATATATTTGAGGCAGTTTTGATTATGCTCATATTTACATTTTATTTTTTATTCTTTTATTTATATTTTGCCTTTCTCCCAACTGGGGACTAAAGATGATTTACAACATATTAAAAACCAATAAAAAATTTAAAAACCTCATTATACGCACTTACTAAATGAGACACATTATGCTAATAATACAAAATTACTAAAATTGTTAAATTACTTATGAGTCAAAGGAAAAGCCAATCTAATTTTTTTTTGCTTGTTGCCAGTGTTTAAAAGACAATGCTAACATTTAAAAATGCATCACTGTATCACCAGATGGCAGTGTAAACCAAGATACTACAACCTGAACTGTAGGAAATTGCACTTAGTTTTAAAAATAAATAAATCATCCTGCTGAATTACAGAGTACATCACTGTGGCCCAGGATTGGTAGAGTGACAATTATGCAACACTGTTAGGCTAGTACTAGGTACACTTCATTCATGTTTTATTGAATGCAAACTTTTGGGGATGAGAAAGTTCAGAGCTCCATTCAGCACAATCAGTAGTACTGAACCCATATGTAACAGGGCTGCTGACTCCATTTCGAAATGGGTGCAGTAATGCCTGTTATCATCTAAAGAGGGAAACCCTGTAAGACCATTATAAGCACTCTAAAATTAACTGTGCTGCTGATTTTAGCCATCTCAGCAATGCCTGGGATACGTGTTCTCTAAGCTTCTGTCTTCTTTGCATCTGCTGCAGCTTCTCCATCTTATTATATGGGTTTGTGTGTGTTTGTGTTTACACTAACATTTAAAACCCATAAGCAAAAACTGCAGTTGTGTGAATCAACAACATGGATAAAATTTCAGGACTGATAATAAAACTCGGGATTTACAGGGAACAAAGAAATAAAAAGAGAAACTGTGCCGTGTCAGATGTTATGTAAATGTTGCACAGAATCTTTCCATTCAAATTAGGTACTAATAATTCCATTGAGATGGGAGAAGAATGATATAACTTTAAGCTATGCATTTGGCTAAATGGTGTTCCTTTTCTGGGGTTTGTAAACTCCTGATGCTAAACTGTGATGGATTGGCATAAGAATAAGACTTGATTAAAATAAAAACCCTTATTTTACTGGGACTGTAAGAGAGGGATGACCCTTGAGGTTCTCCTTTGAGTGCACTGTGTGTATATTGCCACAAATATTTTATATGTATAGCTTTATGTGGAGAGAGCAGGCAGGATCAACTGTGGTTATACTGAGGAGTCTAACAGTGGATCATTTCACTCCACAAATATAGCACTATGATTCCACTTTAGCTGCCATGGTTCCAGTTTAGGGAGGGCTGTTTGGGACCCTCAACCAGAGAATCCTCCTTTGGTGCATTGGATCAAACTACCAAACCTTTAAAAGATTCCACAGGATGCAGTCATGACAGTTAAAGGTGAATCATAGTGCTATAACTGTTGTTGTTGCTGCTGTTGTTGTTGTGTGTCTTCAAGTTGTTTCTGACGTATGGTGCCCCTAAGTCAAACCTATCATGGGGTTTTCTTAGCAAATTTCTTCAGAGGGGGGTTGCTGTTGCCATTCTCTGAGGCTAAGAGAATGTGACTTGCCCAAGTTCATTCATTGGGTTTCCATGGCCAAGCCGAAATTTGAACCTTTGGCGGGGTACAGACCGCCGCTTTGCGGCGGTCTGCCGCCGCCGCCAGTAGGTCCGCGGGGGAGCCGGAGCACACGGCCTGACTCCTGCGCGGACCGAAAAAGAAGCTCCAAAAAGGAGCTTCTTTTTCCGTCGCGTTTGCGACGTAGCGAGGCGCCAGGGGCGCGCTCGCTACGTCACAAGCGGCGCGACGCGTACGGACGCTCAGCGTCTGACACGCAAAGATGGTGCCGGCCATGTAGAAGGGCCGGCGCCATCTTGTACGGACGGAGTCCGTACTAGGCCCAGGGGCGTCTATAAGAGATGCCCCTTTTTTAAAATGGGACGTCCGGAGGACGTCCCAAATGGCGGTGCAGAAAGCACCTTTGTCTCCAGAGTCATAATCCAAAGCTCAATCCAGTACATCACGCTGGCTGTAATTAGGTAGTGAGAAAGGACTATGTTCTCCACTGTTCTAATCATCTTGTTGCCTCACCATCATTTTCGCCAATTCCATCCTACTCAGATCCCTTTGGTGGAAAGCTCTGATCAACCCATCTCTCTTCTACCATAATACCTAACTGCTTGAATTTAACCAAACCATACTGTGGGTATGGGGGTTAGCTAAGAGATCATTCCTTGCCTAATTCTTTGCCTAAGAAAACCCTATAAAATTAACGGGGTTGCCATAATAATTAAAACATTTAAATCATTAAAACAACAACAACAAAAACAGCTCTTAGAATTATAGAATCATAGAGTTGGAAGCTACCACAAAGGCTATCCAGTCCAACCCCTGCCATGCAGGAACTCACAATCAAAGCACCTCCGATAGATGGCCATCCAGCCTCTGTTTAAAAACCTCCAATGAAGAAAACTCACCACACTCTGAAGTGAATTCTGATTCAGGATCTTGGCCCAGTCTTGGCTTTGGACACTCAGTATAGACAAATGGACAAATACAATTTAATCATTCAATGGTATGATCCCTACTCCAATTTTAATATTTATGATTTTGTAAACAAAAAAGAAAAACAATTCTCAGATATTTATCCTGCACCAGATCAGTTGTGTCTGTCAACCAAATATTCTAAACTTTGATAAGGGTTTTAGGGATGTTTCTTCTTTTTAATTCAAGTATTTTCTGGTGGTATGTAGGATAATAAAAATTGTTAGAATACTGACGTGTGTAAATGTATTTATAACTCTGCACTGACTTCTTAGAGCCAGTGTGGTGTAGTGATCTGAGAAATCCCAGAGGTCCAAGCAGGGTTCAGAAAAGGAAGAGGCACCAGAGACCACATTGCAAACAAAGGATGGCTAATCAAGTGCAGCAGAGAATTCCAGAAGAAAATCAGCACATGCTTTATAGACTATAGGAAAGCCTTTAACTACAACACATCATGAAAGACTATGGAACACCCTTAAAGACATGGGAGTGCCAACACATTGGATAGTCCTGATGAGGAACCTTTACTCAGGACAAGAGGCTACTGTCAGAACAGAACACGGAGCAACAGAATGGTTCCCAGTTGGCAAAGGGGTCAGACAAGGCTGCATTTTATCATCCTACCTATTCAACTTATTTGCAGAATATTTGTAAGAAAAGCAGGCTTGGACACAGAAGAAGGAGGAGTGAAAATAGGAGGAAGGAATATCAACAATCTAAGGACTTTATCACATGGATAAAGGAATATCACAAGGAACTGAGGAATTCAAAAGGCATTATCCAGGGAAAGTTGCACGAATGCAGCTAAGATTACCACACACATTATGATTAGAGAGGGCTTATCTCAGGAATAACCAGGGACTAACCGCAACAAATCATTCATGGGATTTCCCTGTGAATAATTTGTTGCTGGTTATTCCCTGGTTATTCCTGGGATAAGCCCACTCTAATCATGATGTGTGTAATAATCTTAGGTGCAATCGTGCAATTTTCCATGGATAATGCCTTTTGAATCCCCCGATTTCCCCGTGTGATAAAGTCCTAAGACGACACCATAACACTAACAGAAAACCTCACAGAGCTGGAACAACTACTAAGGAAGCTCAAGGAAGAAATGGCAAAGGCAGGTTTACAGTTGAACATAAATAATAACCACAGAGAATCTACATAAATTTAACCTAGGCAATAAGAAAATAGAAATAGTAAAAGAATTCTCATACCTGGGATCAAACCTTAATAGCCACAGGAATTGCAGCCAGGAAATCAGAAGAAGTTTAAGAGTGGGGACAGCAATTATGAAAGAACTAGGAAAGATTCCAAAATGCAAAGAAACAGAACTCGCACAAAAGTTAGAATCATACAAGCTACTATATTTCCTATTACCATGCATGGATGTGAGAGCTGGACAGTTAAAAAACAAGATAGGAAGAATATCAATTCATTAGAGATGTGGTGCTAGAGAAGAATGCTGAGGATCCCATGGACAGCCAAAAAGACAAACAAATGGGTCCTAGAGCAGATCAAGTGAGAAATCTCCCTGGAAACAAAGATGACCAAACTAAGCCTGTCATACTTCGGACACATCATGAGAAGGCATGACTCACTGGAAAAAGAATAATGCTAGGAAAGGTGGAGGGAAGCAGAAAGAGAGGAAGATTGTATGGTAGATGGATGGACTCTGTTAAAGAGGTCATGGGTATGACTTTGCAGGAACTAAGCAGAGCAGTGAAGCTCAGATAGTTTTGGAGATGTCTCATCCACAGGGTCACCCTGAATCAAGATCCACTCAAGGGCAGTTAACAACAACAACAGCAACAAACAACATACATGCACAAAACACTAGATCCATTTCAGTGACCTGATTCATCCATTCAGAATAAAATCTTGTGAGTTTGAGCATTTTTCTTCAGTGTGAAGCAGCTGAGAATTAACATCACAGGTTTATATGCGATAAAAGCCCAGTGTTGGTTGCCAGAGCAAGTTCTGGTGACTCTTCAAGGTGAGAGAACAGGAGGCAGCCACCTCCTACACTGTTAGCAACACTCATGCAAAATTAGTTTCTGTGGTGGACTTCTCAAGCATTTTATTGCTTTGGGAGCTGTAAATACACAACGAACCTGAAACAAAATAGCTCAAAATAGAAATGGGACTTCAGCATCCTCCTCCTTTTAAGTTAATGAACTGCAGCGCAGGTCTGCCCCATTACAACACTTGGAACATTTATTGTTGCTCAGTGTAATAAATCCTCTTGGCCAAATACAAGCAGGCAAATTGCATGCTCGATTAGTCAGAGAAAATTGGTTGCTTTGCTTAACTCCTTACGGTTTTTAGTAGGGAGGGCGCAAGGCAAGCAACTAGAATCACAACTTCTCAATTTTGGGGGGAAGTGGGATATAAATAAATATAATAATAATCATACAATAATAATCACAAAGGAAAAGTCATTGAAACGCAGGAAGGAGACAGTATGCCTCAACTTGGCAGCACTGTTCAAGAAAGAGGCACAAAAAGGACACTGTACTGTTGCTCAGTGTATCTTTATAGGTAGAGTTGAGTTTATATCAATTCACCACACTCAAAGATGGAGGCTGAGTGTTAGACTACAGCTCTGGAGATCAGGATTTAAATCCCTACTTAGCCATGGAAACCTCCTGGCTAGGCTTGGACAAGTCACACTCTTTCATTCCCAGAAAAAGGCAAAGGAAATCCCCTCTGAACAAATCTTGCCAAGAAAACCCTGTGAAATGTTCACCTTAGGGTTGTCATAACTTGGAAACAACTTTAAGGCATACAACAACATTTCACAGCTTCTAAAACAGAGATGAGAAATAAAACCTTGGGGGGGGGGAACTGTCAGTAGCAAAATACCACTACACATCACTTCAAAACTGCTGTGTAGTGAGAGGAAAACATATTGCACAAACCTTCTGTGAGTGTGACCTCTCAGGATAGAACATGGGAGTAGGGTGCAAGAATGCTGTTGATTCAGAATGGCTGGGCTTTCATAAGAGAAGCTAGAAATAAATAGGTGAAGGAACATATTTCTTTGTATGATATGCATTTCTTGCTGTTAATTGCCCTCGACATGGTGACCATGTGGATGAGACATCTCCAAGACCCCTGTCCTCATCCTCTCTGCTCTGCTCCTGCAGGCTTAGATACATGGCCTCTCTGATTGAGTCCAACCATCTGGCATGTGGGCTCCTACTGCCCTTTACCTTTCCTACCATTATCTTCTTTTTCAATGATTCACACCATCTCATGATGTGGCCAAAGTACAACAGCCTCACTTGAGTCATCCTGGCTTGATCTGTTTTAGGACTCATTTGTTTGCCTTCTTCACTGTCTATGGTATGCTCAGCACTCTTTTCCTGCACCAAATCTTAAATGAATTTCTTTTCTTTTTATCAGCTTTCCCCACTGCCCAGCACTCACATTCATACATGTTGATAGACATTGGCATCCCTGCACCTGGTGTCACCTGGTGCAGTGGACAGACCTTCTAAGGGCAGGGCTTTCCTGGGGTGGGGCTTCTGGGGACAGCACATGCTCCATCCCCCCCATGCCACCCTATTCTTTTCCTGATGAGGAAATTAGGAAAAGGACAGAATGGCACACAGGGGAGAGTGCATGGGGACTGAGAATGCATAGGAATGGCATGCAATAGGAGCATGGGCAAATGGCACTTGGAGATGGGGAGCATGTGGATGGGGGAGAGCCTGACCGGGTATCACCCCTCTTCTGGGGTGTCACCTGGTGTCGACATACCACTGCATCCCACCAGTGATGCCACTGATGATGGAGAATATGTTCACTTGGACAGTCTTCATGTTAGTGTTCAGAGTTATATCTTTACACTATGGGATCTTGTCCAGTTCTTTCATTGCTGCCCTTTCCAGTGCTACTGTTTTAATTTCTTGACTGCAGTCTCCATTCTGATGAATGTTCGATCCAAGATATGGGAACAGTTGTAGCAGACCCCTTATTTTTTGCTTCCCATGTATGTGGCTTTCATTGGGTTGACACTGACCAGTGTAGGCCTCTGTCCAGCTCTGCAGTGGATACACACTTCATTCTGATGAACTTGATTAACATGAGTAGGGACTACCCAAACTAATCAGTGAATGTGAGAGATAGTGGCTGAAATGGCACTGAGGACATCCATTTTAAATTCCTGACAGTTCGATAAATGAAAAGATATAAAGAAAAGGCAATGGGCCTAATATTCTTTTCACTGGTGTACAAAATGGAAAGGGCATGAGAGAGAAAATTTGACTTTACAAATAGCATACCATGGGTCATTTGTTTAATAACTACATTTGAATCCCACACATTCTCTGATAGCTCAGGGATGCATACACTGTCTTATTTTATCCTTGAAATAGCAAATACTTGAATTATGGGAAGGAAAGGTAGGGCCCCTTAATGGAATCCACAAGTCTTAGCCCCTGGACTAGGGGAGTCATTTATTTAGTTACAATATTTTTATTCTGCCCCAACAATATTGTAAGATCTCTGGTAGCTTACAATTAAACAACTTAAAATGTAGGAAAGTAGGACATTTAAAAAGTAAAGCAACAAAAATACCAGGGCTCAGTTCCCCACTCAACCTTGGCAACCCACTGCCAACCCAATGGGTGACCTTGGGCAAATCACACTCTCAGCCTCAGAGGAAGGCAATGGCAACCCCTCTCTGAACAAATCTTGCCAAGAAAACCCTACGAGAGTCTCATCTTAGGGTTGCCATTAGTCAGAAATGACTTGAAAGCGCACAACAGCGACATGACGCCGATCAATAGGTTTCTAAAAATGATAGCTAAAGTAAAGGGCCTGGCTGCCTCTGACTCCTCCTCCCTGTGCCAGGCCAGCCTGATCATTGGGTAAACTTTTACAACTGCTCACCTCAGTTGGTAGCCTGCCCTATACCTTCAAAATTAGTTTGTTCACATGGTGAAAGGTGTCACTGTCTCATTGCCAGTTCAGAAGGAAGAATCAACTGTCACTCTGCGAGACCTCTGGATGAGGAACGACAGACAAGTACTATTTTAGCCTTTGTCTCAGGCAGCTAAGTGTCTTGAGCTGGTCCTGGCCTGTGCATTTTGACCATGGCAACAATTCTATAAAATACATTAGATAAGGAGAATCTTGCATGGTTTGTCAATAAGCTCAATAGCTGAATAGGAAATTGAGTTCAGTTGCCATTATCCCCCTTTCCGCTATTCATTTTAGGAACATGTTAGTGAACTTATGTAAATGCAGTACACAGGTTTTATTGGACACAGAATAGGACTGGTTTTAACAGGGATATTTCCCATTTCAGTAAACCATAGGTCAAAAATATGCACAGGCAGAAATTGCATGTTAACTTTACCAAATGGTTACTGAAGCAATT
This sequence comes from Sceloporus undulatus, assembly GCF_019175285.1. Lineage (NCBI taxonomy): Eukaryota > Metazoa > Chordata > Lepidosauria > Squamata > Phrynosomatidae > Sceloporus > Sceloporus undulatus. The sequence goes on from NC_056522.1 coordinate 186,217,713, forward strand.
CAGTACATGTGAATGATGGCTTCCTTAGTATTACTCCTCCTTCCTTTTTGTCCAAAAGATGTCGTGTGAGGAAAGTGTTGGCAAAGGTATCAAAAGGAAGATACAAAGCTTTTCAAATAGCAGATTTCATACCATACTAATCTATTCATTTTTGCTGGAACAATGTGTGGATAAATGGCAACAGAGACTGTTGTAAACTCTTGTGTTTATTTCTCTTCAGCTTCTTTATACAAAAAGTTTTTCCTACACTATTGCAAGTTCTATTGTACTAGCTCTAGTTGTGTGGTGAGTTCCACTTGTATCACATATTGGAAAGTAAGGATGGTCCCTAGTATAACTGAACTGATGGATGGAAAAATACGAAGTTTGTCCTAGTTATACTCAAGGAAGAGAAATACTCCTGTGACAATACTAATTTATGAAGGATGCAGACAGAACTCCACAACAGGGCCTCAGAAGTCAGTTGGCAAGCCCTAGTACTGTGGCTCAGTGATAGGAAATTTGGTAGAAAAGGATGAATGCATAGATGTTGTGTAATCTTTTAAGCTGCGTGTCAATTTATGGTGACCCCATGAATGTTACAAGGTTTTCTTAGGCAAGGATTTAGTTCATCATGACTATGCTAAGAAATCTAATTTATTTGCATTTATATTAGAAAAAAGTAAATTAAGTACAGTGGGCCCTTGCCTTACATTGGGGATCCGTTCTGGACCCCCCCCTTGCGTAAGGGAAAAATGCGTATGCTCAAGCCCCATTAAAAACAATGGGGCTTGTGTATGTGGTGTGGCATGGTGCGCACGCCATGGACATGCACATCATTGTTTCCTCACAGGTGCGACTTCAGCGTAAGTTGAAAGCCTCATATGGCACGCCCACATATGGTGCAGGCACCCTGTATTACAATTATGTTAAATAACTATTTAAACTCAAATTAAAAACCAGAATTAAAACCATTACAGAATGAAGGTGAAAAAGTCCTTTTGTGATTATACACCCTATGGAGTTTATTACACAGGAAGCAAAGTGCCCAAATCCCATGAATAAATGGGGATTAAATCCAGTAATAGCGGGAATGTTTTCAGTTGATGTGCCCAGGCATCACCATTATCCTGGATTTAACCCATGGTTAAAGTGGCCAAAATGTACCTCTTTTTACTTTTTGGGATTTCCCCAAAAGTAAAAAGTGACCAAAAACAGACAAATAATGCATTTTAATCCATGGGTTAAGTCTGGGATAATGGCAATGTCAGGGGGTGTCATCTGAAAACAATCCCACTTTTGCAGGATATTCCTGGATTTAACCCCCATTTATCCATGGGATTTGGGTATTTCCCTCCCGTGTGATAAACTCCATTTGTTTTTAGCCTAAGCAGGAAAGAAACTTTCTAATGAATGTTCAGGAAACTCCATTTCCCACCCATTTCACTCCTTCCCTCCTTCATTCTTGTTTTTCCTTTCTCTAGCAATTACAATCCCCCAAATGTACAGCCCCTTTCTTTAGTGTACTGATTTCCACATGGAACTCCAAGGTTTAAGAGGTTTACAACCCAATTTCCTGGAACAGAAGAAACATCTCTGTGGTGTGTCTGGTATACAAAACTGGGGGGACCACCTGGATGCAAAAAGATCATGCTCTTTCCAAACTGCCTTACTAATTGTTAGTTAAAATATTTTGACCTTGGAATTAATTAATCTATTATTCTCTAACTATGAATGAAAATAAACAAAGACACTTATAGCCATTGCATTTGCAGCAGTTTTAATGTTATGACCTAAACACGTTAATTTTCCATTGTAGAAAACATAATTGCAGGACTAGAAAAAAACAAGAAGGATTTTTGAAATTTGTCTTGCAAAAATCCAAGACAACTTTGGGTACAGAGCTAGCTGGAAATTATGAAATTATGAGTCTAAGCAAACTTCCAAATCCCCAGGAAAATTCCCCAAGATGCAGTCATGGCAGTTAGTGTGGAATAACAGTGCTACAGCTGTATAGTGTGAAGGGGCCCTAAGAGGAGAAGATCTATCCAACCTTCCTTCCAAGGAGCTCCGAATATACTACAGTGGGCCCTCAGTATCTGCTGAAGTTTGGTTCCAGGAACTGCCTGTGGATACCAAAATCTGTGAATGCTCAAGTCCCATTACAATGGCACAGTTAAATGATGCTCCATGTATAAAATGGGAAAATCAAGATTTCCTTTTTGGAGTTTATATCTCTTTTGAAATATTTTCAAGCCATGGATGTTTGAATCAGTGGGTAAAAAATCCACAGATATAGAGGGCTGACTGTACATGATTCTCCTTCTATGTGAAGATTTGAAAGCTGTTTCAAGTTTGTTCCATGCAGTTCTGTTCAATGAACACTAAAGGGCAGACTATGCATATAGTATAAGGAGGATGAATGGTACAGAATTTATGCCAGGTATTACACAGATTAAGCATTATGGACTATTTTTGAAAGCCTGCCCCCTCCCCTTTTCTGTTCATTCAGTATATGTTAGTAATTTACAGTGAATGTGTTCTCATGCTCTTTTTGTGTTGTTGTTGTTGCAGGATGTCATGAACTATTTAGGGGTTTTTCTCTGCGTTCTGCTGCTACAAAGTTACAAAAGGAGGAGTTACGCATTCAGCAAAACAGAATTTGGGATATGGATCCAGAACAAAGCTATGAAGCTCTGTTGGATAAAATGTGAGAGCCAATCTGCCATTGGAAGAATTCATTCTATCTGCATTTAAAAATAAAATAAACAAACCACATCTTCCACACAAACATATGGATTTGAATGTACATTGTGTTTCTCGCTTCCCAAATGTTCCAACATAGTTCTTGACTTTAAACAAAAAATCAAAATGTATTTTGAGAGAAAACATTCATTTTCAGACTCTACCATCTATGCATCCATCTCTACAATGTGTATATTCAGTGGACCACTATTGTTGGGGTTGCACTACTTCAGGTGGTACAGGTGAAGAACTGCACACCAAAAGACAGCCTTTTGAGGGGGGGTAGGGGGGATTCAGTTTAGTTTTCTGCTTGGGAGAAAGCTTCTTACAGAATCTTTTTCCTAACACAATCATTCTCACAATAACCTTTATAAACTTAGTTTTCAGTTTTAAAATCTAATTGTTGGTTACTAGGAGTTTTGTTTTGCTTCCCTGTGTTGTGCTGATTTTAATTGAATGGTTTTATATTCTGCTTTGTATTTAAATGAAGACCAGTGTTGTTCTCTCTATAATGCACAATGCCAGGACTGACCATGGTGGAACGCTAGTCTGAATTAGAGTCACATTAGACTCAAAAGCAAATGCATATCCCCTACAATTAATCTGTTAACCCATCCACAATAGGATTTCCTCAGAGATTTATGCATCAACAGTCAGATTTGCAAATTAGGTCCATGTTTGACTTACAATGACCAGTCACAAAACAGCATGCTGAATGCAAGGGACTCAGATGAGGAAAATGAAGTGCTATGATAAATACACATGTTCCTCCAATTTAGTGAGAGCAAAAGGCAAGCTAAATACATGATCTATTTTGACCCTAAGGCCAACTTCGTGATTAAAGTGAGATTTGAACAAAGTATTTTCACAGCTCAGATACATAAATCACTATCTTACCAGTGCAGTGTAGCCATGGGGACTAATGCATGATACTGTTATTATACTGTTTAGTAAAGTCAATGTGACCTGTTTGAGTGCCCAACCAGGATCAGGGACAGTCCTGTTCATTCAAATCCCCACTAGAGCATGTGATAACTCAGGGCCCAAACAGACAGGCCAAAATAAAGCTGCTTAGGGTCACTTTGGAGGTATGCTATTTTAATGACACACACATCTTAAGGGGTCAGAAGCTGCGCCAAAGTTGCGCTCCAGTCCTTAGGACACATGCATCATTTAAACAGCATACCTCCAAAGTGACCTGAAACAGCTTTATTTTGGCCTGTCTGTTTGGGCCCTCAGATTATTTTAATTTACCTCATAGGACTGTTGTAAGATGTAAAACAGTGAGAAACCATGTAGTATATTTTGGGCTTCTTGGAAAGAAAGTTGGACAAAATGTAATAAATATAGTATAAATGGATTCACAGCATGTATAAATGTTTGTATAAATACAAAATGTATAAATGGATTCACAACATTTTGCGGCAACCAGTTAATTCAGCACAAAGAAAGACTCACCAAATCAGATCACTGTAGAGATATGCAAAATATTTTGTATTATCATTATTATGCAGCAAATATGGTTTCATTGGCACTGTACAGACAGGTGCCATGGAGTGCCTTTGTCACGTCGTCAAAATGGCAGTGCCCTGTACAGATGGGCACCGCCATTTTGACATTACAGATGCTTAGTGTCCGCACGTCATGGCGCCATTATGACGGTGCAAGTGCACTGCAGCATCATAATCAGGCTGCAATAAGACCCTGCTTTGTGCAGGTTCTTTTTGCTGCACAAGAGAGCCGCGCGGTTTGTCCACTGCAGCTCCCTCACGCAGCAAAACAAGGTGCGGATAGACCGCCCTTTTTGGGTGGTCTGTATCCTGCCTTTATGTCTATTTTCAAGCTTGGATCAATTGTTTTGTACATGCATTTGTTGTTCAAAGGTCCTACACCTCCAGGCAATATTTACACAATTTAGCATGCAGTTTTATGATTGTGCATGTGTATGGGTCTTCACTATGCAAACGGATCTTGTAGCACCTTTGAGACTGACTAAAAGAAAGAAAGTAGTAGCATGAGTTTTTGTAGGCTTGAGCCTACTTCCTCAGTTGCATGTTTTTTGTGTGTGTCTTCAAGTTTCCTGTCAGTTTCTGGCAACCTCATGAATTCCATGGGGTTTTCTTAGGCAAGGAATACTCAGAGGTGGGTTTGCCAGTTCCTTCCTGTGAAGTACAGCCTATAGCACATGGTAGCATACAGCTGACCCTCCATATCCACGGATTCAAGCATCCACGGCTTGAAAATATTAAAAACATATATACATTACAAAAAGCAAATTTTGATTTTGCCATTTTATATAAGGGACACCATTTTACTATCCATTTTATTTAATGGGACTTGAATATCCACAGATTCTGGTATCCACTGGGGGTCCTGAAATCAAACCTCAGCAAATACCAAGGGCCCACTGTACAAGTACAGCCCACCTTCGCCAACCATGGGCTTGCCATCCATGGATTTGAGTATCTGTTGACCATTGGCCCTAATGGAGGCGTGTGCACAAAGCAGTAGTGCGGCTGTGTGCACATACATAGCCATGAAAAACTACAAGAGGCCCCACAGCTTTTGGCATCTGCAGGGTTGACTCTGCTTATCTTCCAAGATCAGACATGATCTGGTGCCTTTAGGATATTTAGACATTAATTTACGCAAAGATAAATCTGTTGAGTTCAATGAAACCTACTCCTAGTTAAGAATGTATAGGACAGCATTGTTAATATGCCAGACATTACTCATGGTTCATCAGATGCAAGTGCAATATTGACATCCCCTTTAGCTATCAGTCTCTGTGATAGCAGAGTAACTAAGCCAATGGCAGCCACAGGACCTCTGATATGTCCACATAAACACAGTACACACACACTGAGATATTATTATACCAGTCCATTTTTGCCAACTTTATTAAGTTATCAATTCAGGCCAATGAAAAAAAAATGTTTGCAAAATCCTTACTAATGTTCTAAAGCATAGAAAAGGGTTAAATGTTTTTTGGATCATGACTTTGGCCTCTTGTTCTTGATTTACTCCAAGAAGTATTATAGCATAGATTACCCACAGATGGTGCCTACAACTGGAAAGTTCTCATATATATATATATATATATATATATATATATATATATATATATATAAATGAGATGCTTTACCAGTAATAATTCAGAGGCAAATATGTTGTCAAAAAATGATCTCATGGCAGCAACAGAAACTAGAAGAGCATTTTAATGTGACTTAATGCATTTCAGCTTCTTGGAAAACACAGCACATAGGAGCAGCTGCCGAGAGGGTGCTTTTTCAGAATATAAATGGAGATTGCAATGTGGGTTTAATTAAATTATTCCTGAGGTCATCCTGAGCAAAGACAAACTTCAGCTCCTTATTTTTCACTCCCTCTTTTGCACTCAAGACATCTTGCCTGGTTGTGGTTGTCTTTAGATTAAAGAGAGGCTGTTGTAAAACCTGGTTGGTTTAAAAATCAAAATAACTGTTCATGTAGAAATGAGATGGTTGCATCCTAACATTTGAAAGAGAAATCACCTTTGTCAGAGTCTCATTCAGCGTAGTGTATTCACTGCCAATTGTTAAAGCAAAATGCATTTTAATACAAATAAGAGAATTATGTGACAGATCCCCTCTCAAGGTTGGCCTTTCAGTTCCTAAACCTTTCCCCCAAGATCCCTTTCTGGTTTGGTACATGGGCCTCAAGGTGATCCCTATATGGACCAAATGAATGTATTGTTTAGTGGATTCATTGTGGTAAGCGTCACCAGGCTCTCTAGCAAAACATAATGTGAATAGCCAGACATAGCTGTAAAAAGAATAAATCTTGATTAATACACAATTAGACCACACATTAATCCCTGAATTATTTAAACCTTTATGGCTCCCCGAAACCCTATTCAGTTCTTCCCGCTGGCTGACTGTCCTCTCTGTTACAGCTTTTCCTTGTCTCCAGGGTCTCCAGAAGGAATGCTGTTTGACACCTCTTTAACTGTCATGCCTCCATCCTATGACATTCTGGGATCTGTAGTTTGGTGGGGCACCAGAGTGCTCTGACAGAGAAGGCTAAACCTCTCACAAGATTACAAATCCCAAAATTCTATAGCATTGAGTCATGGCATTTAAAGTGGTGTCAAACTGGATTAATTCCACAGTGCAAATTAGACCTAAGGCATCTTTCCCCTTTCTCTCTGTAATCATTTCCTTGTCTCTAGACCATCTTTCTCTTATCTGCCTTCTATCAGAGACAAGCCTCTATTTTGTATCCTTTCTCCTCAGTTACACACACACACACACATACACACACACTTCCCTGAGCTGTGATTGCCTGCCTCCAACCAGGCTTGCATAGCTTCTCTCTTCTTCAGTTAAGAACATCAACCTTAAAAACAATATATAGTTGTCATTACCATCACCATCACCACCACCACCATCATCATTATCATAAAAAATAAATGGGAACTTCCATGAACCTGAAAATGACTCAAAGGTTTGCTAAAGGCTGCATTGCCACTGCAGAAATAATCCAGTGCGACACCGCTTTAACTGCCATGTCTCCATTCTATGGAATCCTGGGAACTGTAGCACCAGAACTTTCTGACAGAGAAGGTTAAATGTCTCACAAAACTGCAATTTCCAGAATTCCATAATATGGAGCCATGGCAGTTAAAGTGTTGTCAAACCATATTATTTCAGCAGTGCTGATGCAGTTTAGGAGGAGTAACTGAATAAGCTGTAAACCGCTTTGATCATAGGAAAAGCGGTATACAAATAAAACATATTATTATTATTATTATTATGTTAAGTCTCCCAAAATACATTGTAGATTGCCCTGCTCTGCCCACTATTTTCCTCTTTTCTTCTGAATGGATTTTGTCCCAATAAATTGTTCATTCACACTTATATATGCAAACAGATGTATATAATATATGTATTTTAATAGATGCATTATAATAGATGTATGTAATAGATGCAAATAGATTATTTAAGTGCAAGTCTGCAAAACTGTGTATTTACACATGTATTTCAGTCTGTGCAGCTCATTCTGGTAAATGTACTCTCAGAAGACTGTACAGAATTTGCGAACACATGGCGATATAGTTCTTTCTTCTCCTTCTCCCTTCCTGCTCCTCCTGACTGCTTCCTATGAGTCAGAGTCTACAGTCTCAGTGTGTAAAATCTTGTTATGTCGAGATGCAATCGCCGTGAATTTCACTTTAGAATTCTATTGTGCCGCCCTTTTCAAAAATGTGTGCCATGCTAATGAAATGATAATTAGTCATGGTAATTAGCATGGTAATTCGCATTGCTTTCAGTTCCCACAGGGAAGGCCATACGGATTTATAGATTAGGCTTCCATCCAGTGGTTTGAATTGCCTCGGGGATTTTACTACAGTCTGGGTCTCCGCATTGCATTTCAGCGTCAAGCAAGTCGATCCATTTTGAGGAGTGGGGCCCGCAACCTTTGTCACAGAGAGCCTTTCTGTGTCCAGGAAAAACCAGTTCCACCTCCTTGCCAAAACAAGGACAGATGGTTTGCATGATGGCACTCAGCTTTGTCCTCAGGCAAAGAGATCAAAAGCGAAAGAGCCATGAGGCCACCTGGGCCCACACAGCATGCTTCCGGGTGCCTGGGGAAAGGCCCCGGAGGAAGCCCAAAGCTGGTGGAAAGCTGCGGGGTGGGGGCTTCCCTGTTCATTCTCTGCCCTGACAGCTGAGCAGAAAGTGTATTCTTGGTACAATGCACTGGTTGGGATACACTGTAAAACACTGGTTGGGAATTCAGAGCCTGAAAAGCTTCATTTTCTGGCGATATTGGATGGGGGATTCTGGGAGTTGTAGCCCCCGCCCCAAAGTAACTTTTTGGAAGCCCTGAAAGGAAAGAGCCAGTGCTGTGCTTCATGGCACAAACCAAGACATTGGCCACAATCCTGCATTAGGAAGCCCTCAACAGACTGGCAAAAAAACACCAGCGTGAGGAGAGAGTGGGAGCATGGCAACCACTTGCTGCTAGCCCCCATGCCAGCATCATGCTGGCATCATGCTGCTCGACCAGCCACATGGCAGGAAGTATCATGTCACGTCTTTGGCGTAGTGTGTAGACACACTGCGCCAAAGAGCCATGGAAAAGCTGCGGTGGCACCAGAAAAGGCACCATTTCTGTGGTGCAAAATGGAGCCACTTTTTGCCACTTCTTTTTGTGCCAGTTTGGTGGTGTGGTGTGCAGTTGCCTGGTTCCTATCCCAGGGCTTCCAGGGGCGGTGCTGCCCCACCTCTTAACAGCGGTCTGCCGAGCCCCATGGCTATAGTAATCTCCTGTCCAATGCTCGGTTTTTTGTTGTTTTTTGCTGCAGCCCCCTAACTCTAGCCATTTCCTTGGACACTACACTGTATCACATTACACTGTTATAATGTTATTATTCCACTTTAACTGTTATGGCTGCCTTCAGTGGGATTCAGAGGTTTTTGTGAGGCCTAAGATTTCTCTGAGAAATCTAAATGCACTTCTCTAAACTGCAAATCCCAGGATTCCACAAGAAACAGTCGAAACAGTTAAAGTGGAATAATAGCAAAACAACAGTGTGGTGTGATATTTCTGCTTGACAGTAGAGAGCATGGGGAGCAGCAGACAAGCATCCTATAACTGGATGCACAATGACAAGCATCCACAGGGAACTTTCGGGATCCTGCAGAAATGCCTGTGCATGATATCATTGCACTGCGAGAGGAAAGGACATGGATGGTGCTCTGCTGCTCTTCCTTGCAGAGGTTGCAATGCCACTGATCAAGAATTGGCTCAGTTCAGGAAGCTGCAGGTGAGAAAAAGTGGGTATTTGGGAAGGAGGTTGATCAATGCACAATGAGTAGAGAATTCAGATCTCCACAGTGACCTGAAAAATAAGTTGCAATGACATAAATCTGATTTATGCCATCCAAATAAATCAACAGGATGCCAGCCTTTATCTAGAAGTGATTACTGTATTGTTTGATTGATTGACTGATTGATTGATTGACTTATTTGGTGGATATGCTTCTCTTGGAAGAAGTTCTGCATGATTTCCATGGAGGCCTGCCTCTGCATTTAGGAAACACTTGTGGACCCGAAGAGTGAAGATTGGTGGCTTCCATGTTAGTGGGGTGGTGGAATTGCTGCAGATTTTCGTTCCAACTTTAAAGGAATTGCTCAAAGCACTGAACCTATTTTACGGATGGGGTTCAGCGCATTGGATAGTTCCTTTAAAATCTGGACTAAAACCCAGAATGGATTCACCATCCCATGGACATAGAACCTAGCAGCCATCATTGAAAACAAAGGGCTTTTTCACACAGCCACAAATGATGGGAGTATATGTATATACACACACGCACACACACACACACAGAGTACAACCTCCATATCCATGGAGGATATGTTCCAGGACTTACTGTGGAAACATGTAGATAATAGCAAACCCATTGAAGGACTAAGAGCTGATCCGCACTGCAGAAATAATCCAGCCTGACATCACTTTAACTGTCATGGCTCAGTATGGGGGAATCCTGGAAACTGTAGTTTTGTGAGAGACATTTACCTTTCTCTGTCAGAGAGCTCGGGTACCACAACAAACTACAATTCACAGAATTCAGTAGAATTGAGCCATGGCAATTAAAGTGATGTCAAACTAGATGATTTCTGCAGTGTGGATACAGCCTAAGACATTCCTAGAGAGAACAATTCTTTAGACATTTTAGGTCCCCCAGTATGCATCTGCCAGCTGTATACCAGATGCATACCATAGAATGGCACTGGAGGATCTAGAAAATGTCAAGAGGGAACATATTTTTTCTGATGTGGGTAAGTGAGACCTGAGATACAGATCCTACAAATACAGGGGTTGTACTGTATGTATTGTCAAGGAAAAAGCCACATGGGTTATACAGTAAGAGAAATAAAACTTGTATGTGAGAGTCAGAGTGACTCAGCAGAAGCCAATTGAGAACCACACAGGTGTTGGTAAGACAATTAACAGGTCCAGAGTGCCAAGGACAAGAAATGCATAGTGGATAATTGGACACACCTGAAAATTGTTAAGTGGTCAAGGCTGAGATGATGAAATCATTAATTGTGGGATGAACAGAGAGAACCAATGGGAATGATGTACACGCCTACTGGGTGGAAACAGACCACAGTGGGTGGTGCCATAATTTGGCTATAATAATGACTATAGATCCCAATGCATTTTGTGGGTTGTAGTGGATTGTTGTGTGGGTAGTAGTTGTGAGTAGTTGGATTGGAGAGTGAGGAGTTGAGTATTGTTTGGAGCTGTGTATATAGTAGAATAAAGTAGATCTTTTATATAAGACTACTGAGTTGTCTGGTGTCTTGGGTGAAGCTACAAGAACCAGCAGGACCCTGGTGAAGAAGGGTGAAGACTTCTGTGGAAGCAAGAGTGAGAAGGCTTGGAGAGTTTGTCGGGGTCTTCAGCCTGTTCTCTGCAACTCTTGCAAAGATACAACAACTGGCCAAAACTGGTCAGCGTGGTGCACAACCAGGTGGTGAGTTCCAGGCCAGGTGAAGAGCCACAACTCCCATCATCCCTGACATGTATATCTATCTATATCTATAGCTATAGCTATACTAGAACCTATGGTTCTAATTTTGCTCAAATATGTTTAACAAAACCCAACTCCACTGTTTTTCAATAGAGCAAAAATAACTTTGGAAGGGGTTGATTCAGAGAAGAGAAATGCCTCCAGAGTCGCAAAATCCTTTCTTAGCTACCCTGTCCTGTCATCCACATCAGCTTAATCCACCTCCTTCTATGAGAAATTCCAAACGCATTTTTCCAAGTTACATGAGAAGTGGAGTTGAGCTTTCAGGAATAATTTGAATATTAAATCGAGGCAAGCACTGAAGCAAGAAAGAGACTGAGCAGCTCTGTAGAGCGGGTTGTGGGTCACAGTTTGGAACATTAATTTTTAAAATAAGAATTAATATCTATTGGCATGCTGATGCTGAAGAGCCATCCGTAACTGAGCAGGGTTAGGATGATGCTCTCAATTCCTATAGGTGACAATTGGTTAGAAATTTGCCTTCCTCCCTATACCCTTTTCACCAAGGGCAGCAAATGGGACAGCTTCACAGAAAAGGTTTTTGCTTGTAGCCTCCACTACAGAGGGATATCCCTCCTATCTATGAAAAACAAAGGTTGTGGCTGCTTGTAAAGTATGGTGTGCAATTTGCTGGAAGGATGCTGGCCTGGAAACTGCCGCAGAGAGCAGCTTCCCAGCCTGCATATTTCTCTCAGACAATTGTGCATGTGACACTTGATCAGTTTATTTCTGTATTTGTCTTATTTCTATCCCACCTTCTAGGAAGATCACCTTACATCTTTCTTACATAAAATCAAAATTTTACAGTGATGCTGTAACCATTGAAATAGCTCTCCAAGCTGCTTCTGACCATCCCAGCATATCAAAGGCATGCAGATTTGATTCTTTTTTTATTTCCTGGCTGCTTCCCTGTGTGCATTTTTGAAATGTGAAAGGTAATGATGAAAAGGGAGTTCAATAGCATTTCTCCAACCATCCACCCAGCCGCTCACTTAGAAGCCTGTATGGTACTTTCCAAGGTCCTGAAAACCATTTGGTGAATAAGACAGACTATAAATAGATAGGGAGGCAGAACAGAAACAGATGGAGAAGAAACAAACACCAGTTCCCTGCATGTGTGTGTCCTGAGATGGAAGATAGAGCAGGATCTCCTGGTAGAATTTTGGGTAATTTGCAGAACATGGGCAAGGAATTTGGACTTCAAACTTCAGAGGGTAATACAAATAGCTTCCTGCCCTCTCTCCTGCAACTAAGTTGCTATTATTTTTAAATTGGCATAGTTTTAATTTTATGTTGGATGATTTTAATGTGTCCTATGTTTATGTTTTTAAGTTGCGTGTTTAAATGGTTTTACGTGTTTTAATCTATATTATACCCTGCCTTCAGGCTTGGGGAGAAAT